>NC_134500.1:2564909-2650050 GCF_040206685.1 Ascaphus truei
ACCTTAAGAAATGACACCTGGTTTTCTTAACAGCCTTTTTTGCACACTTGCAATCCGTACACAAGCATGAAATTGTGATTTTCTGCTGCTCAGTCATATTCTTGAATTGTTGCATTTTGCCTTATTCCATCCATGTTATGAGATGGGCACACAGGGCAGACAGGACGTGCTTCTCGGTTTTATCCTTAGATCCACCCTTTCCAGAGACAGTGGTGTTTTGTGTCACAGGGAAATTGGTTGCAATACCCTGTTGAATAACTGCAGTCGCCCTGTTTAAAGGCTTTCTCTCAGTATAAGACAAGCATTACTTGAGCAAGGCAGTTCCAATTCTGTGAACAGGTTTTAATGTTAAATATGATTCATTAAATCAGCTGTTGCTCTAAACAAATAAGCTAACCAATATCAATCTTAAAGTGTTTATTTTAACATGCCCAAGCAAGTTAAATACATGAAAAAGGGGCTCTTGTTTATATTGTATTATATGTCATATAATTAATGTTGCACTATAATACAGCATGGCATAGGTTAACGCTTCTGGTGCTACAGGAGCATTGAATTGTATATAGTAACGGTCAGTTGCACGCCCCTTCAGCACCGTATGGGTTAAGCGTTGGTGGTTTTTAACCCATTATGTGCAATGTCGAGGACTCCGTTTTTGCCAAGTTGACTGGGTCTAAATTCATTTTTGGCAGATCTTTTCTGCAATGAATTGCTCATATAAACGGAGTCACAATAATTTATAACGGTGGTAAAATTCTTTAAAAGGAAATTGTGTAAACTGCCAACTGGTGCTGGAATCCCATAGTGCAAAGAAATTGAATATCTATTGATGGTTTGGGAAGCAGTGACTGTATGAGACAATGTTTCACCATTCTACAATAGGAACACAAACCCTTCCCCTCCTTCCAACTCCGTTTCTACACGACCCCTGCATTAAAACACACATTTTGGTTGGAGAAATGCTGCAGAATATCTTGTTGGGATGCATTTGGGAAAGGGCTTTGGATTTTGCTTCCCCACCCTCTCATTTAAAAAACACAGCACAGTGTTTGAATATTCAGCTCGCCAGCTAAATTACACACTACAGATAATCCTTTATGTCCTCAGGAAGGGATTGTAATATGGCAGTATATGGACATCGTGCACATGGGAAAGAAGATAAATACAACTTCACTACTACTAGCATGAAATACACCACCATGCCTCTCTTGACCCATCATAACGCCAAAGGGCCACTGGTACAGAAGAGGTTTGATATCAAATTTAGAAGGGCTCTTGCATTGCTTTTTACATTCAATTGCACTTTCCCAAATCAGTTTTCGCTGGCAATCCAAGTTTCTCTGGCAGCTGTATACTGTTGCTCCATCTGCCTTGAAAAACCAAGAGATTTGAGCTGTGCCTGTTTTATTTATTTCCTTGATAGATTACTGTAACACAGAGCAGGTTCTCCGACCCCCGAGAGGGTTTAAAAACAGATTGGTTGCAGTTTTTCCAATCTCTATGATCAGGAGATTCGAATCCAGTCCTGGTTCTCTACGCTATCATTTGGAATTGGAGACTTGGTTGTGAACAAGGAAGCACTGGGATAGAGTTAAACCCCCATCTCCCCCCCCCCCCATGAACTGGATCAGAATGGTATATACTGGCATGGAGCCGGGGTACTGAGATTGGGCTCATCTAAATGAAGGGAGGAATCATAAAAATACATTTAAAAAAAAGATCCCTGCACATCAAAAGTGCAGCAGAGATTAACATATGGTGTTATTTCTTCATTCGACTAGGAATACGGACCTTAAGGTGGAGTGGTGTTTCTTGGCATAAACAAATGTTTACGTTGAAGTCCAATAAGGATTTAGGCATAATAAAAAAAATGTATGTGTTGTATTCATTGAACAAACCCCATAATATAATGAAGTAGGTTATTGTAACATGTTACATGGTGGGTATACATGTCAAGCAATGCATAACATAACTAAAGATGTTAAAATATAAATGAATGTTGTAGTATAATGCAACTTTGTTTTCTCTGACAAGTCTCCAACTGCTGCCATGTCAACCACTAAATCGACTATTTGGTGGACGAAGGTTTCATACACGTCATATACTCCTCCTTAGGGCCCCTATTCACCAGGCCCCATTTGAGCAGACGGTACCTCTTCCCAATGCCTCCTATTTCACATCAAATAAAAGTGAGCTTTTCAACTTTCTTGTGTCTCCTGTGAACAGCCATTGTGTCTGCTGCCCAAGTGTTAAGCTTCCGGATTCCAACCCAACATTCCTCAACAATGCAGAAAATTCATCAAGGAATACCGCTAAAGAAATTCTCATTTAGTGTTTGATATGAGCAGCCATTGTGGAACGTAATGCCCCCCCCCCAGGCCGGCCCCTCCCTGCGTACAATCATTCTTAATTACACTAGGCAGTAAAGAACCATTTGCTTGTGTGGACAGCTTATTTCTAAGGAGTACTAGGAAATTATATGAAATGTCTAATTGGTATATTAATAGGTTGTGTTAGTTTGTTCATGGATTGGGGTTCCGTGTAATCAGTGATGCTTCTCACATTCACCTCCCATACCTCAGCATACCCCTGCAATCTCCTCCTTCCACTTAAACCATTTGTATTCAATCACACAGCCTATGACACGAGTCTGTAATGTTTTGTAGTGTTCGGTTCTGTTTTCTGTAATCGTAGCACATGTAACCAATCGAGTGCTTCAGATGTGTGTTTATGAATTCAATTTAAGAAAGTTCTCCGGGAATTAGTGTTCCAGTGTCTGCTCCGTGCTTTCTGCTTTCTTTATACACTGAGGGAGAGTCCTTACAGATTACTTGTACTGGATGTGTGAAGTCAGAGCTGCTGTTTGTTTCACACACACTGGAATCAAGGCCAGGGCAATGGATGAAGAGTCAGTGAAGCCAAGAGGGATAAAGGAGTATTATAAATATGTAGCATTACATTTAACATGGCATCAACAATGCAAATGTTCAAGCAGGATACTGTAGCTTTGTGCTTGCAGTCAGATCAGCACTCGGAAAACGCTATCCTTCATCTACTCATTTTAACCAATCACACACCAACATATACCGAGCAGCATTTCTGGGTAAATTAAATCTATGACTCTTTACAATTTATTTTAAAACCATAAAACGTCTTACATTGAGCTGATTGACATCCAGTGACACATTTTCTATGTGATTTTACATTATAGAAAATAACCCTTAATACTGTACTGCCTGACCCTATAACCAGAGTACAGGCCCTCATACAGCTGTACTGCCTGACCCTATAACCAGAGTACAGGGCCTCATACAGCTGTACTGCCTGACCCTATAACCAGAGTACAGGCCCTCATACAGCTGTACTGCCTGACCCTATAACCAGAGTACAGGCCCTCATACAGATGTACTGCCTGACCCTATAACCAGAGTACAGGCCCTCATACAGCTGTACTGCCTGACCCTATAACCAGAGTACAGGGCCTCATACAGCTGTACTGCCTGAACCTATAACCAGAGTACAGGGCCTCATACAGCTGTAGTGCCTGACCCTATAACCAGAGTACAGGGCCTCATACAGCTGTACTGCCTGACCCTATAACCAGAATACAGGGCCTCATACAGCTGTACTGCCTGACCCTATATAACCAGAGTACAGGGCCTCATACAGCTACCCTTTCCCCTGAGCTCGTTTGCACCCACACAAAGCAATGTGCACATCCCAAACTGTTTGCTAGAGCTACAGCTGCAACTTCTTTTTATACAGCTACTAAAGGCATATACTGTGTTGAGGTAGCAAGCTTACACAAGCTTTCTAGTGTTCTGACAATTGCAATAAAACTTGCAATGCTGCCTTAGCGTGTTTGAGATGTTTGAAACCATATGACCTTGAATTGATAATACTGGAAGACCGACTACCATATCGCTACTGTTCTCCTTGCTCACGAGGGTCAGTTGTTGGTTAATAAACAAATTGGATTGGTGGAGACTTTTGGGATGGGTAGAACTGGATATCTGTATAGTATTTCTTGTGTCAAACAATATAATAGAATAATTATTTGTAACTATTGTATACATGGTTTTTATAACAATCTGGCTTTTATCGGATTTTCATCCTCAAAATAACATGCTTTTATACACAGTACAGTGTATATACATTAAATGTTCATTTTCCCAAATAGTCCATTACCGTTTGCTATTACTGCTTGAAGTCCTAAATAATGTATTATTATAATTATAACAGATTTTTTTAAATACAGTTCACTTCCAGTTTTGTGGCATTTTTAATAGTATACCAACTCGAGGAATCCCTGTAATATTCTGCTACATCATAAAATGATTTATTAATAATAGCAACAATAAACTGACATGCATTTTGATAAATATATCTCTAGATTCCAATTGGGCCTCTGGCTCAATCTAGATTAAAGTATTGAGTGTTTTGTAATTACTATTGATAGTCTGTATTTTACTTCTATGGGATTCCAATAACATACTGTAGAGGTTACTGGAACATATTTATGGCAAAGGATTACTTGTGTGCGCTGAAAAAACACTGTAGAAAATGTGTTTATTAGATCTAAATTGACCAAATACCATAAGTGAGGGTCCGTTTACTAACAGGTATCTGAATTCTTTAGCTATAGATTCATATGATTATAATAAAGAGCTAAGTTACCTTTGAGTTTAAAGAACTGGTACTTTTAGTGTTCAAGGGCATAGGGTGAAGTGCTGCGATGTTAAATACTAAGTAGCAATGGCAGGGCACTTCTGGATAACAGCCAGGCTGACATTTACAATAGCTTTGCGTTACCAATGTCTTTGGCGTCCCCAATGGATCAGCTTTTTGAATGCATGTAAAGTGTTTGTTTTTCAAGCCTTGTTTAGCTGTGTATGACATGTAACCGCTTGGCATGAGGCTTTCCTTTCTGAAATATGTACACGGCATTAAATTGCATGATTTTATTACCTTATTACTGCTCTTTACAGTCCATGATTTCCTAGCACATCATTAATCTGAGATAGCTTGGTGATCCTTCCTCAATCACATTTTCCTTTCCAAACTCATGTAGTGAACTAGCCAACATGCCAGGAAATGTGGTAGATCTCTTACTAGCAACCACTGCTAATACCTGGCGTGTTGAGTCCCAAGTTCCTCGTGTCGTATTGAGATCTACAATAGTACTGTCTGTATGGCGAGGCCATCCTGACGAAGGCACTGGGGTTTAAAGTGGTAGTCTCCAGTTTCCGGCAACTTTTGTAGCCTTTTGTGACTCAGTCACTTTAACTTCTTGTGACGTAAGTAGGCAAAATAGATTTATGAGCTCAAGGTAGAGAATGTTTGGATCTAAGTTGTACATAGACGATGTAAAATAATGCACCAATGGATATTCCTACAGGAAAGTGCTGTTTTCCATTGTGTTTGTGTAAAAATAGAAAACACAAAATGGTTTTCTATTATTTTGCTAAAAAAATATATGAATTTACATATATATATATATATTTGTACAGTATATATACTTTATATAGTGTGTGTGTGTGTGTGTGTGTGTGTGTGTGTGTGTACATGTATGGTACATTGTATTTTTTAAGCTTATTACATTTTTACCATTTATGTTGATCAATGATTGGAAATGGTTTGCAAAGTATAATTACCTTTCAGTTATTTTTTGGGAAGGAGACCTTATGTTGTTAAAGTAATATCTTCATTACAATTCTGATCATCATTCTGAACGTCACGTATTAAAGTGCTGACCAAAGGCAGAAGTGTGATTATCCCATTTAAAAAGTAAAAAAATGTCCTAGACGCACGTTAAAATGTTCATGTAATCGGCATTTGTAACAAAAAGATGGAATCAAGAATGAAAACTTCTCTATTTTGGTAATAACATGTACTAGATAATAGAATGAAGATGCTGCTCAGAATATATCAAATATAAAAATATGCTGATGAATATGAAGGGGTTGGTCTCCCGAAATGTCGTGCCAACACCTCTGATCTATTAGTAGGATGTCACTCTGTCCTTTGCTTTTGAGTAATGATGTACGTTTGATATTCACTTTACAAAAATTACCTTCTTCGGTAAAATATATCTTTTTCACTATATTTTTATATTTGTTATATTATATTTCCTCAATTTACAGAGGGAGTTAGGGGATCACTCACCTTATATACTGGCACCTCTTTAACATTATCCTATAATCTATATTGTTTTTTGTATATTTCTCTCTCTCTCTCTCTCTATAGATATATATATATATATATATATATATATATATATATTTATATATATATATATATATATATATATTTTTTTTTTTTTTTTTTTTACTTCTGGTAAGAATATGTCTGCAGTGAGCCTTCTTCATGATTACTGTATTCTCATCATTATGTTTGCCATGCTACATTGTACTCAACAAGCACTTGAATGGTGGATTATATTACTAGACAGAGGAAATCAGGTCGGTAAGCACATGTAGGGAAAACATATTTATTGTTCCTCAATCTCAAATCTACTAATTAACCCAAGGAGTGTTTGAGTTTCAGTGGTTTGCTGGCCATCAAAGACAAAATGAGTAACTTCCAATACATAATAATTTGTTTGATTAATCCTTTAACCACTTGGGACTATATGTATATTGCACAATATGCCTACTATTTGGAATGGGCAATAAAAACAGAGGAAGTTTAGTTACTGTGTATCCCTCACTATGGACATCAAGAAAGCCCAAATCAGTCATTCCGGGCAGAAAACCTGTTGAATGAGGGATCTGACAACCTGAAAATCCTATAGCTTTGCCAGCTGAACTGTGTTTGAGATATGTCCCGACATAGAGAAGTATTGTCTGGCGACATTTCCATTTAATCCTATGGAACCGCTGAGGTATTCTGAAGCATGTCGGGGGGATGTTGGGGTGTCTGCAGAACAGTGAAAATGTGAATATACTGTAGGTCTACAAGAAGTTCTGGAGTGAAGATGCAGAGAGCCTTCCAGGGGACTTTTGCATTTCTACAAAATGCACAGGTTTTTTTTATCCACAAAGCAGTGGAGGAATCTTGAAAAAAAATATTAGTACAGGCTCTGTTTAAGGATTAGACACAGTGGTGACTATGTTGAAATGTGTCCAATTATTTGTGGCACAATCATTTTGTCATTATCATTCCTTCACTGAAAATGATAGAACCAATATAAATTGGGAATTATATCGTAGAGCCTTCTCCATTCCAAATCCAAAGGACCAACGTACAGTATAGTGATTGGTATGTGACAAGGGAGGGAGAGGGAGGAGCGGGTATGAGACCTCTTATTGGACCGACAAGTAGTAGATATGTTACAAGCTTCCCAACCTCTCAGGATCCTTCATTGGGTACGGCAGAAATACAGGAACACAATATTATATACAGTGTATGTGAGAGGGATACAGTATCTGGTTACAATGGATGTTGAGAGGAAATGGGAGATATTTTTGGTATATAGTACCGGATGAAGGTCCCCGAGAGGTTGGGAAGCTTGTAACGTATCAACTACTTGTTGGTCCAATAAAAGGTATCATACCCCCTACTCCCTCTCCCGCCATTGTTAGTACATGAATGGAAGGACTAACACGGCCCCCTCCCCCCCTCTTTGATTGGTAAGTGAGGTTTTTGGTCTGTTCTTAGTAAACAGGTAACATATAACTTCATAGATTTCTAGTTATACTTAGAATTACTGCACATTTTTAGGTATTTATCATAAAAAGATCTGTGTAGATGGATATCTAGATAAGAATGCACTCTAAGGGCAATCCTTTACAGCTGTTTAAAGGCTTATCCAAATTCTCGCCCCTCATGTCTCCTTTAACTACAGATACATTATTTTATTCTTGTTCAGTATAAAATGCTATTTGATGTAATAAATGCAGCATTATGGTACTATAAAGCAGGCCCCTCACGTACTAAAGGGATTTAGTAAAACAATATCTATACACTCATTTCTATTAAAAATGTATTACTATGCAGTACCTGTCTTTACATTTTAGTATAATTAAAGATTATGTTTGGGGGTCAGTTTTATACACTCTTTGGGCAGTCTTGAAGACCAAACAAGTGCAGATTGATGCTTTTTATAAACTTGGGGACATAGAACGCAATGTGACTAGAACTAAAGTCTTGTATTTTTCATGAATTTGTTTGTCATCGCGCTGCAAGAGATGATGTACAAATTACATTCATTCATTCTCAACGGGGCTTGTGGTAGCCATTCTGTCCATAAAAGGCAAAGCAATGTCTTGAATAACAAACGAAGTGTGTTGAGAATGCAGTCTGCTCCAGTTTAGCAGTTTGATGGCGAATAATTGAGATTCCATGGGCTTAATCTACAAGTTTAGAAATGTTTGTCAAGTTGCTTTCCATTCACAGCTCTAACCCTTCAGGACATCTTTCTTTTTGTCTTTGCGTCTGCATTAATTTAATCGGGATTTAAGACATTTTAGAAGTTATATATCAAACTTCTGTGAAGAGTGACTGGATCTCCATTTCCTTTCTGCCCTGTGACATCAGGAAATGAAACTTGTCAATCAAGACTGGTACCCTCCACTTTATACTGTATGTGTTTGCATTGGGATCGCAATCCCCAAATTGTAATACCAAATAAGTAAACATGGGAAGGATGTTTATCCAGGGAGAAATCTGATTGCCATTACTGGAGCCAGGAAGGAATGTATTCTTCCCATTTATGAGACATATTTGAATAATGTTTCACTGGGGTTCTCTGTTTGCCTTCCTCTGGATAAATAAATATACTGTAAATATGAATATAGGATGAGTATCTGTAGTCTAAATGTAACATAGGTTTAACTCGACATATCTTTTTTCAACCTCACCTACTATATGTAACTTTATACAGTGTATATATATATATATATATATATATATATATATATATATATATATATATATATATATATATATATATATATATGTATCAGTACCGTGTTAGCCGAGCTTCAATAATCAAAAAATAAATAGATGATACCGTTCTGTGGCTAACGAAATGCTTTTATTTGTGCGAGCTTTCGAGATACACTGATCTCTTCTTCCGGCGATGTTACAATGAATGAAGCAAAAGGTATGCTTCATTCATTGTAACATCGCCGGAAGAAGAGATCAGTGTATCTCGAAAGCTCGCACAAATAAAAGCATTTCGTTAGCCACAGAACGGTATCATCTATTTAATTTTTGATATATATATATATATCTTTATTTATTTATACTCTGCACAGGGAAGGTAAAACGGGTGAGATTCCTTCACGCACTAACACACACACAATCAGTTTTATGGCAAATCCCCCATTAGAATATAATCTGTTATTTGTATATTTTTATTATGCGATGTGCACGAATATCGTCAGTCTTCTTTGTGTTTTGCCACTAAGAAATGTGGAGTATAACGGATTGTCTTTGCGTGTGGAAGATAAACACACCATTTTGTGAGCGGTTTCTCACAACCTGGAACGCAGAACAATCTTCACAGAACTTACTCCCAGAATGGGCCGGACATGGGTTTATGGGGTTGGGCAGTCAGTAGTGCGCAGTATATGACATGGGTTGTTTTCAGTTCTTGGCAAGTATCGCGCGTCCATCTCATCCCTATGTCCTCTACCAACATTAGTGGTTGTAATTGCAATACATACAATTAAACCATTTCATTGTATCTCATGGAAAAGATTGAAAGATATATTCATTTAAAAATGAATTTCATGTTGAAGTTTTTTTTTAATAAATAGAAGGGGGGAAAAAAAGCAGTGGGCATATAATAAATAAGACGTTTAATTAGATTGAATTTTAGCAACAAATACATGTCTGTTGTTACTGTGGCATTGATGTTAAGTGCTAATGCTGTGGTGACTGGGAACAAAGTGACTCGTACAGTATATTGTAATTCATGCACTGTCCAACATCCACACTCACACTCACACTCACACCCACACTCACATCCACACCCACATCAACCCTCACATCCACACCCACACCCACCCTCACACTCACACTCACACCACACCCACCCTCACACTCACACCCACACTCACACTCACATCCACACACGCATCCAGAGAAGAGCAGGAGATCATGGGGGGGGGGGGTGAAGGAGGGGGGGCACATTTCTTTTGGCAAAGGCGGTCGTGCATTGCTGTAGGCGCGCACACAGGCAGTGACTGGGGCCGGCCCCATAGAGGGCCGTATCTTGGCCGCACACGCAGCCGCGAGCAGTGGGGACGAGGCCTGATATGGAAGAGTCAGTACCGAGTGACAGGCACACAATGTAGATACTTATGTAATCTAACGAGTCCAGTCTGATAAAGGTTTACATAAAAACATACAAAATAATTATTTCAGGGTTTAGTTTCAGTTGATCACTAGCGAGACTGTGGTTGATACGTCGATTACTATTATCATCATGCCTTAACCTCTGTACTGGGGCTATTGCTATCTGGGTTAAGTAAACTTGCTACCATTCCAAGTATGGCCCCTTCAACTGTTCTTGCTCCTATACTCTGCTATCTACTGTAGATATCATCATTCAACCAGCTTCTTCCATCCACCAATCCACCAATGAACGGCTCCTACATTTCTGTCTCTGGTTTTGTTGATCAAGGCTCGAATGGGAGTATTAGTGATAGAAATGCAGTGCCCAAGTAAGAGGAATTGAGAGATGTTTGTTGAATGGGTCTTGGTGAAAGAAGGGGCTCCAGGGAGCGGGGGACAAAGGATTTGGGAAGAGGATGTCAATGAGCATGCTGCTTTTCACATGGTTCATCTCTCCCTTCTCTCTTTTAAATCCCCTTAAAAACTCTGCAATGCTGACAAATAACCCTTCTCTCTACTGACACCCGTCTCAGATCCTATCCCCATCTCCCTTCTTTGCTCTGTCTTTGTGTATTACTCCTGTCCTCAGTGTTCTCTCCCAATATGTCACTCAGATCCCTTCTCTTAGTCCTTCTGTCCCTGAGATCCTTTGTCTGTCCCTGAGTCAGGCAGGAGAGAGATGGCATCTGAGGCAGTGAGAAGTCTGATTGTCTCAAGAGAGAAGTTACGGGAGAAACAAAACAAAAACAGGGAGAAAGACAGGGGGGGAGGGGGGAGGGGGTACAGTTAAAAAGGAAAAACCCAACAGCTCAAGAGCAGAAAAAAGCTGAAAGGATTGTATTCTGCGAATGCTGCTTTTATCAATGGTCTGGTAGTCTGGCAATTACCAAAGAATTCATTTATGTAGGTATTTCTAATTGCAGTTTAAACAAGGAGACCGCCATTACAGCATTCCTTAAATATTAACATGTGTGGGTGAGTGTGCAAGGTTTCATGTCAGAATGCTTAAACAGATACAGTATACGGGATTATATAGGTGTCCACTCGATGTGAAGCGGATGCTTCCATAGCTGGATATTAATGGTTTAGTTTAAATGTAACTCTAACAATAGCATGGATACAGTATGGTTTGTATCATATAGTTTCATGCTTATTAATTACAGCATTGTGAGTTGAGATTAAAGCAGCAATCAGGATTGATGTTGATTTTGTAAATATGATGACGCCCCGGGGTGTCCTCAGGAACCGAATAGCACTATTTTCAGTTCGAACGATTCCCTGGTTCCCGAGATACTTAGTTGGGGGGATCTATATACTGCCGTCCCCCAGCTGCAAACCTGGGGGCTCTATATACTGCCGTCCCGCAGCTGCAAACCTGGGGGCTCTATATACTGCCATCCCCCAGCTGCAAACCTGGGGGGCTCTATATACTGCCGTCCCACATCTACAAACCTGGGGGGCTCTATATACTGCCATCCCCCAGCTGCAAACCTGGGGGCTCTATATACTGCCGTCCCCCAGCTGCAAACCTGGGGGGCTCTATATACTGCCATCCCCCAGCTGCAAACCTGGGGGGCTCTATATACTGCCGTCCCCCAGCTGCAACCCTGGGGGCTCTATATACTGCCGTCCCCAGCTGCAAACCTGGGGGGCTCTATATACTGCCGTCCCCAGCTGCAAACCTGGGGGGCTCTATATACTGCCGTCCCCAGCTGCAAACCTGGGGGGCTTTATATAATGCCGTCCCCCATCTTCAAAACCTGGGGGGCTTTATATAATGCCGTCCCCCATCTTCAAAACCTGGGGGGCTCTATATACTGCCGTCCCCAGCTGCAAACTTGGAGCAAAACCAGGACCTTATTTAGCACTGGAATGGAATCCTATTAGAAGCGATTGGATTTTACCTTTAGATATACAGATACAGCCGCCGTTACTGAAACCCGCTGCGCTCTCCTACTGCTGGAATGGCCAATAGGTCCGGCTCCTTCTCATACGCAGCTGATTCCAAACGTTCCTCCCATGCGCTATGTATATCCCGCCTGTGCGCTGTGTACTGTATATCCCGTGCTATGTATATCCCGCACACTGTGTATATCCCGCACACTGTGTATATCCCGCGCACTGTGCATATCCCGCCTGTGCGCTGTGTATATCCTGTGCGCTGTGTATATCCCGCGCTGTGTATATCCCGCGCGCTGTGCATATCCCACGCACTGTGCATATCCCGCCTGTGCGCTGTGTATATCCCGCGCTGTGTATATCCCGCGCTGTGTATATCCCGTGCTGTGTATATCCTGCGCACTGTGCATATCCCGCCTGTGCGCTGTGTATATCCTGTGCGCTGTGTATATCCCACGCTGTGTATATCCCGCGCTGTGTATATCCCGCGCACTGTACATATCCCGCCTGTGCGCTGTGTATATCCTGTGCGCTGTGTATATCCCGCGCTGTGTATATCCCGCGCGCTGTGTATATCCCGCGCACTGTGCATATCCCGCTTGTGCGCTGTGTATATCCCGTGTGCTGTGTATATCCCGCGCTGTGAATATCACGCGCGCTGTGTATATCCCTCTGCAGCGCGCTGTGTATATCCCTCTGCAGCGCGCTGTGTATATCCCTCTGCAGCGCGCTGTGTATATCCTGCCGGCGCGCTGTGTATATCCCGCCTGTGCGCTGTGCATATCCCGCGCACTGTGTATATCCCGCCTGTGCGCTGTGTATATCCCATGTGCTGTGTATATCTCGCGCTGTGTATATCCCGCACACTGTGCATATCCCGCCTGTGCGCTGTGTATATCCCGTGTGCTGTGTATATCCCGCGCTGTGTATATCCCGCACACTGTGCATATCCCGCCTGTGCGCTGTGTATATCCCGCGCGCTGTGCATATCCCGCCTGTGCGCTGTGTATATCCCTCTGCAGCGCGCTGTGTATATCCTGCCGGCGCGCTGTGTATATCCGCCTGGCGCACTGTGTATATCCTGCCTCTGCGCTGTGTATATCCCGCTGCAGCGCGCTGTGCATATCCCACGCGCTGTGCATATCCCGCTGATGCACTGTGTATATCTCTCTGGAGCGCGCTGTGTATATCCTGCCGGCGCACTCTGTATATCCCGCTGCAGCGCGCTGTGTATATCCTGCCGGCGAGCTGTGTATATCCCCCTGGTGCGTTATGTATATCCTGCCGGCATGCTGTGTATATCCCGCTGCAGAGCGCTGTGTATATCCCGCGCGCTGTGTATATCCCGCGCGCTGTCTAAATCCCGCCGATACGCTGTGTATATCCCGCTGCAGCGCGGTGTGTATATCTCGCTGCAGCGCGCTGTGTATATCCCTCACGCTGTGTATATCCCGTACGCTGTCTATATCCCGCGCGCTGTCTATATCCCGCGTGCTGTGTATATCCCGCCAATGCGCTGTGTATATCCCATGCGCTGTCTATATCCCTCGCGCTGTGCATATCCCGCCGAAGCGCTGTATATATCCCTCTGCAGCGCGCTGTGTATATCCCGCCGATGCGCTGTGTATATCCCTCTGCAGCGCGCTGTGTATATCCCGCCGATGGGCTGTGTATATCCCGCGCGCTGTCTATATCCCGCGCGCTGTCTATATCCCGCCGATGCGCTGTGTATATCCCTCTGCAGCACACTGTGTATATCCTGCCTCTGCGCTGTGTATATCCTACTGATGCGCTGTCTATATCCTGCGCCTTGCATATCCCGCCGATGCGCTGTGTATATCCCTCTGCAGCGCGCTGTGCATATCCAGCCGGCGTGCTGTGTATATCCCTCTGCAGCGCGCTGTGCATATCCAGCCGGCGTGCTGTGTATATCCGCTGATGCGCTGTGTATATCCGCTGATGCGCTGTGTATATCCCGCCGGCGCGCTGTGTATATCCCGCTGGCGCGCTGTGTATATCCGCTGATGCGCTGTGTATATCCCGCCGGCATGCTGTGCATATCCCGCCGGCATGCTGTGCATATCCCGCCGATGCGCTGTGTATATCAGACTGGCGCGCTGAATCCCCGTGTGTATGCCGCCCGCCGGCGCTGTGTATATCTTGCTGTAGCCCGTGTGTATGCCGCCCGCCGGCGCTGTGTATATCTTGCTGAATCCCCGTGTGTATGCCGCCCGCCGGCGCTGTGTATATCTTGCTGTAACCCGTGTGTATGCCGCCCGCCGGCGCTGTGTATATCTTGCTGTAGCCCGTGTGTATGCCGCCCGCCGGCGCTGTGTATATCTTGCTGTAGCCGTGTGTATGCCGCCCGCCGGCGGTGTGTATATCCCTCTGTAACCCGTGTGTATGCCGCCCGCCGGCGCTGTGTATATCCCTCTGTAGCCCGTGTGTATGCCGCCCGCCGGCGCTGTGTATATCCCTCTGTAGCCCGTGTGTATGCCGCCCGCCGGCGCTGTGTATATCTTGCTGTAGCCCGTGTGTATGCCGCCCGCCGGCGCTGTGTATATCTTGCTGTAGCCCGTGTGTATGCCGCCCGCCGGCGCTGTGTATATCTTGCTGTAGCCCGTGTGTATGCCGCCCGCTGGCGCTGTGTATATCTAGCTGTAACCCGTGTGTATGCCGCCCGCCGGCGCTGTGTATATCTTGCTGTAGCCCGTGTGTATGCCGCCCGCCGGCGCTGTGTATATCTTGCTGTAGCCCGTGTGTATGCCGCCCGCTGGCGCTGTGTATATCCCTCTGTAGCCCGTGTGTATGCCGCCCGCCGGCGCTGTGTATATCTTGCTGTAGCCCGTGTGTATGCCGCCCGCCGGCGCTGTGTATATCTTGCTGTAGCCCGTGTGTATGCCGCCCGCCGGCGCTGTGTATATCCCTCTGTAGCCCGTGTGTATGCCGCCCGCCGGCGCTGTGTATATCTTGCTGTAACCCGTGTGTATGCCGCCCGCCGGCGCTGTGTATATCTAGCTGTAACCCGTGTGTATGCCGCCCGCCGGCGCTGTGTATATCTTGCTGTAGCCCGTGTGTATGCCGCCCGCCGGCGCTGTGTATATCTTGCTGTAGCCCGTGTGTATGCCGCCCGCTGGCGCTGTGTATATCCCTCTGTAGCCCGTGTGTATGCCGCCCGCCGGCGCTGTGTATATCCCTCTGTAGCCCCGTGTGTATGCCGCCCGCCGGTGCTGTGTATATCCCTCTGTAGCCCGTGTGTATGCCGCCCGCCGGCGCTGTGTATATCTTGCTGTAGCCCGTGTGTATGCCGCCCGCCGGCGCTGTGTATATCTTGCTGTAGCCCGTGTGTATGCCGCCCGCCGGCGCTGTGTATATCCCTCTGTAGCCCGTGTGTATGCCGCCCGCCGGCGCTGTGTATATCCCTCTGTAGCCCGTGTGTATGCCGCCCGCCGGCGCTGTGTATATCTTGCTGTAACCCGTGTGTATGCCGCCCGCCGGCGCTGTGTATATCTTGCTGTAGCCCGTGTGTATGCCGCCCGCTGGCGCTGTGTATATCCCTCTGTAGCCCGTGTGTATGCCGCCCGCCGGCGCTGTGTATATCTTGCTGTAGCCCGTGTGTATCCCGCCCGCCGGCGCTGTGTATATCCCTCTGTAACCCGTGTGTATGCCGCCCGCCGGCGCTGTGTATATCTTGCTGTAGCCCGTGTGTATGCCGCCCGCTGGCGCTGTGTATATCTTGCTGTAGCCCGTGTGTATGCCGCCCGCCGGCGCTGTGTATATCTTGCTTTAGCCCGTGTGTATGCCGCCCGCTGGCGCTGTGTATATCTTGCTTTAGCCCGTGTGTATACCGCCCGCTGGCGCTGTGTATATCTTGCTGTAGCCCGTGTGTATACCGCCCGCCGGCGCTGTGTATATCTTGCTGTAGCCCGTGTGTATACCGCCCGCTGGCGCTGTGTATATCTTGCTGTAGCCCGTGTGTATGCCGCCCGCCGGCGCTGTGTATATCCCTCTGTAGCCCGTGTGTATGCCGCCCGCTGGCGCTGTGTATATCTTGCTGTAACCCCGTGTGTATGCCGCCCGCTGGCGCTGTGTATATCTAGCTGTAGCCCGTGTGTATGCCGCCCGCCGGTGCTGTGTATATCTTGCTGTAGCCCGTGTGTATGCCGCCCGCCGGCGCTGTGTATATCTTGCTGTAGCCCGTGTGTATGCCGCCCGCCGGCGCTGTGTATATCTAGTTGTAACCCGTGTGTATGCCGCCCGCCGGCGCTGTGTATATCCCTCTGTAGTCCGTGTGTATGCCGCCCGCCGGCGCTGTGTATATCCCTCTGTAGCCCATGTGTATCCCGCCCGCCGGCGCTGTGTATATCTTGCTGTAGCCCGTGTGTATGCCGCCCGCTGGCGCTGTGTATATCCCTCTGTAACCCGTGTGTATGCCGCCCGCTGGCGCTGTGTATATCCCTCTGTAGCCCGTGTGTATGCCGCCCGCCGGCGCTGTGTATATCTTGCTGTAGCCGTGTGTATGCCGCCCGCTGGCGCTGTGTATATCTTGCTGTAGCCCGTGTGTATGCCGCCCGCTGGCGCTGTGTATATCTTGCTGTAGCCCGTGTGTATGCCGCCCGCCGGCGCTGTGTATATCTTGCTGTAACCCGTGTGTATGCCGCCCGCTGGCGCTGTGTATATCTTGCTGTAGCCCGTGTGTATGCCGCCCGCCGGCGCTGTGTATATCTTGCTGTAGCCGTGTGTATGCCGCCCGCTGGCGCTGTGTATATCTTGCTGTAGCCCGTGTGTATGCCGCCCGCTGGCGCTGTGTATATCTTGCTGTAGCCGTGTGTATGCCGCCCGCCGGCGCTGTGTATATCCCTCTGTAGCCCGTGTGTATGCCGCCCGCCGGTGCTGTGTATATCCCTCTGTAGCCCGTGTGTATGCCGCCCGCCGGCGCTGTGTATATCTTGCTGTAGCCGTGTGTATGCCGCCCGCTGGCGCTGTGTATATCTTGCTGTAGCCCGTGTGTATGCCGCCCGCCGGCACTGTGTATATCTTGCTGTAGCCCGTGTGTATGCCGCCGCCGGCGCTGTGTATATCTTGCTGTAGCCCGTGTGTATGCCGCCCGCCGGCGCTGTGTATATCTTGCTGTAGCCCGTGTGTATGCCGCCCGCCGGCGCTGTGTATATCTTGCTGTAGCCCGTGTGTATGCCGCCCGCCGGCGCTGTGTATATCTTGCTGTAGCCGTGTGTATGCCGCCCGCCGGCGCTGTGTATATCTTGCTGTAGCCGTGTGTATGCCGCCCGCCGGCGCTGTGTATATCTTGCTGTAGCCCAAGTGTATGCCGCCCGCCGGCGCTGTGTATATCTTGCTGTAGCCGTGTGTATCCCGCCCGCCGGCGCTGTGTATATCCCTCTGTAGCCCGTGTGTATGCCGCCCGCTGGCGCTGTGTATATCTTGCTGTAACCCGTGTGTATGCCGCCCGCCGGCGCTGTGTATATCTTGCTGTAACCCGTGTGTATGCCGCCCGCCGGCGCTGTGTATATCCCTCTGTAGCCCGTGTGTATGTCGCCCGCCGGCGCTGTGTATATCCCTCTGTAGCCCGTGTGTATGCCGCCCGCCGGCGCTGTGTATATCTTGCTGTAGCCCGTGTGTATGCCGCCCGCCGGTGCTGTGTATATCTTGCTGTAGCCCGTGTGTATGCCGCCCGCCGGCGCTGTGTATATCTTGCTGTAGCCCGTGTGTATGCCGCCCGCCGGCGCTGTGTATATCTTGCTTTAGCCCGTGTGTATGCCGCCCGCCGGTGCTGTGTATATCTTGCTGTAGCCGTGTGTATGCCGCCCGCTGGCGCTGTGTATATCTTGCTTTAGCCCGTGTGTATGCCGCCCGCCGGTGCTGTGTATATCTTGCTGTAGCCCGTGTGTATGCCGCCCGCCGGCGCTGTGTATATCTTGCTGTAGCCCGTGTGTATCCCGCCCGCCGGCGCTGTGTATATCTTGCTGTAGCCGTGTGTATGCCGCCCGCTGGCGCTGTGTATATCTTGCTGTAGCCCGTGTGTATGCCGCCCGCCGGTGCTGTGTATATCCCTCTGTAGCCCGTGTGTATGCCGCCCGCTGGCGCTGTGTATATCTTGCTGTAGCCCGTGTGTATGCCGCCCGCCGGTGCTGTGTATATCCCTCTGTAACCCGTGTGTATGCCGCCCGCCGGCGCTGTGTATATCTTGCTGTAGCCCGTGTGTATCCCGCCCGCCGGCGCTGTGTATATCTTGCTGTAGCCCGTGTGTATCCCGCCCGCCGGCGCTGTGTATATCCCTCTGTAACCCGTGTGTATGCCGCCCGCCGGCACTGTGTATATCTTGCTGTAGCCCGTGTGTATACCGCCCGCCGGCGCTGTGTATATCTTGCTTTAGCCCGTGTGTATGCCGCCCGCCGGCGCTGTGTATATCTTGCTGTAGCCCGTGTGTATGCCGCCCGCCGGCGCTGTGTATATCTTGCTGTAGCCCGTGTGTATACCGCCCGCTGGCGCTGTGTATATCTTGCTGTAGCCCGTGTGTATGCCGCCCGCCGGCGCTGTGTATATCTTGCTGTAGCCCGTGTGTATGCCGCCCGCCGGCGCTGTGTATATCTTGCTGTAGCCCGTGTGTATGCCGCCCGCTGGCGCTGTGTATATCTTGCTGTAGCCCGTGTGTATGCCGCCCGCCGGCGCTGTGTATATCTTGCTGTAGCCGTGTGTATGCCGCCCGCCGGCGCTGTGTATATCTTGATGTAGCCCGTGTGTATGCCGCCCGCCGGTGCTGTGTATATCTTGCTGTAGCCCGTGTGTATACCGCCCGCTGGCGCTGTGTATATCTTGCTGTAGCCCGTGTGTATGCCGCCCGCCGGCGCTGTGTATATCTTGCTGTAGCCCGTGTGTATCCCGCCCGCTGGCGCTGTGTATATCTTGCTGTAGCCCGTGTGTATGCCGCCCGCCGGCGCTGTGTATATCTTGCTGTAGCCCGTGTGTATGCCGCCCGCTGGCGCTGTGTATATCTTGCTGTAGCCCGTGTGTATGCCGCCCGCCGGCGCTGTGTATATTCTGTAGCCCCGTGTGTATGCCGCCCGCCGGCGCTGTGTATATCCCCCTGTAGCCGTGTGTATCCCGCCCGCCGGCGCTGTGTATATCTTGCTGTAGCCCGTGTGTATGCCGCCCGCCGGCGCTGTGTATATCCCTCTGTAGCCCGTGTGTATGCCGCCCGCTGGCGCTGTGTATATCTTGCTGTAGCCCGTGTGTATGCCGCCCGCTGGCGCTGTGTATATCTTGCTGTAGCCCGTGTGTATGCCGCCCGCTGGCGCTGTGTATATCTTGCTGTAGCCCGTGTGTATGCCGCCCGCTGGCGCTGTGTATATCTTGCTGTAGCCCGTGTGTATGCCGCCCGCTGGCGCTGTGTATATCTTGCTGTAGCCGTGTGTATGCCGCCCGCCGGCGCTGTGTATATCTTGCTGTAGCCCGTGTGTATGCCGCCCGCCGGCGCTGTGTATATCTTGCTGTAGCCCGTGTGTATACCGCCCGCTGGCGCTGTGTATATCTTGCTGTAGCCCGTGTGTATGCCGCCCGCCGGCGCTGTGTATATCTTGCTGTAGCCCGTGTGTATGCCGCCCGCTGGCGCTGTGTATATCTTGCTGTAGCCCGTGTGTATGCCGCCCGCTGGCGCTGTGTATATCTTGCTGTAACCCGTGTGTATGCCGCCCGCCGGTGCTGTGTATATCTCTCTGTAGCCCGTGTGTATGCCGCCCGCCGGCGCTGTGTATATCTTGCTGTAGCCCGTGTGTATGCCGCCCGCCGGCGCTGTGTATATCTTGCTGTAGCCGTGTGTATGCCGCCCGCCGGCGCTGTGTATATCTTGCTGTAGCCCGTGTGTATGCCGCCCGCTGGCGCTGTGTATATCTTGCTGTAGCCCGTGTGTATGCCGCCCGCCGGCGCTGTGTATATCTTGCTGTAACCCGTGTGTATGCCGCCCGCTGGCGCTGTGTATATCTTGCTGTAGCCGTGTGTATGCCGCCCGCCGGCGCTGTGTATATCTTGCTGTAGCCCGTGTGTATGCCGCCCGCTGGCGCTGTGTATATCTTGCTGTAACCCGTGTGTATGCCGCCCGCCGGTGCTGTGTATATCTCTCTGTAGCCCGTGTGTATGCCGCCCGCCGGCACTGTGTATATCTTGCTGTAGCCCGTGTGTATGCCGCCCGCTGGCGCTGTGTATATCTTGCTGTAGCCCGTGTGTATGCCGCCCGCCGGTGCTGTGTATATCTTGCTGTAACCCGTGTGTATGCCGCCCGCCGGCGCTGTGTATATCTTGCTGTAGCCCGTGTGGATCCCGCCCGCCGGCGCTGTGTATATTTTGCTGTAGCCCGTGTGTATGCCGCCCGCCGGCGCTGTGTATATCTTGCTGTAGCCGTGTGTATGCCGCCCGCCGGCGCTGTGTATATCTTGCTGTAGCCCGTGTGTATGCCGCCCGCCGGCGCTGTGTATATCTTGCTGTAGCCGGTGTGTATGCCGCCCGCTGGCGCTGTGTATATCTTGCTGTAGCCCGTGTGTATGCCGCCCGCCGGCGCTGTGTATATCCCTCTGTAGCCCGTGTGTATGCCGCCCGCCGGTGCTGTGTATATCCCTCTGTAACCCGTGTGTATGCCGCCCGCCGGCGCTGTGTATATCTTGCTGTAGCCCGTGTGTATGCCGCCCGCTGGCGCTGTGTATATCTTGCTGTAGCCCGTGTGTATCCCGCCCGCCGGCGCTGTGTATATCTTGCTGTAGCCCGTGTGTATGCCGCCCGCTGGCGCTGTGTATATCTTGCTGTAGCCCGTGTGTATGCCGCCCGCCGGCGCTGTGTATATCTTGCTGTAGCCCGTTTGTATGCCGCCCGCCGGCGCTGTGTATATCTTGCTGTAACCCGTGTGTATGCCGCCCGCCGGCGCTGTGTATATCTTGCTGTAGCCCGTGTGTATGCCGCCCGCCGGCGCTGTGTATATCTTGCTGTAGCCCGTGTGTATGCCGCCCGCCGGCGCTGTGTATATCTTGCTGTAGCCCGTGTGTATGCCGCCGGCCGGCGCTGTGTATATCTTGCTGTAGCCCGTGTGTATCCCGCCCGCCGGTGCTGTGTATATCTTGCTGTAACCCGTGTGTATGCCGCCGGCCGGCGCTGTGTATATCTTGCTGTAGCCGTGTGTATGCCGCCGGCCGGCGCTGTGTATATCTTGCTGTAGCCGTGTGTATGCCGCCCGCCGGCGCTGTGTATATCTTGCTGTAACCCGTGTGTATGCCGCCCGCCGGCGCTGTGTATATCTTGCTGTAGCCCGTGTGTATGCCGCCCGCCGGCGCTGTGTATATCTTGCTGTAGCCGTGTGTATGCCGCCCGCCGGCGCTGTGTATATCTCTCTGTAACCCGTGTGTATGCCGCCCGCCGGCGCTGTGTATATCCCTCTGTAACCCGTGTGTATGCCGCCCGCTGGCGCTGTGTATATCTTGCTGTAGCCCGTGTGTATGCCGCCCGCCGGCGCTGTGTATATCTCTCTGTAACCCCGTGTGTATGCCGCCGGCCGGCGCTGTGTATATCTTGCTGTAGCCGTGTGTATGCCGCCCGCCGGCGCTGTGTATATCTTGCTGTAACCCGTGTGTATGCCGCCCGCCGGCGCTGTGTATATCTTGCTGTAGCCCGTGTGTATGCCGCCCGCCGGCGCTGTGTATATCTTGCTGTAGCCGTGTGTATGCCGCCCGCTGGCGCTGTGTATATCTTGCTGTAGCCCGTGTGTATGCCGCCCGCCGGCGCTGTGTATATCTTGCTGTAGCCGTGTGTATGCCGCCCGCTGGCGCTGTGTATATCTTGCTGTAGCCCGTGTGTATGCCGCCCGCTGGCGCTGTGTATATCTTGCTGTAGCCCGTGTGTATGCCGCCCGCCGGTGCTGTGTATATCTTGCTGTAGCCCGTGTGTATGCCGCCCGCCGGCGCTGTGTATATCTTGCTGTAGCCGTGTGTATGCCGCCCGCCGGCGCTGTGTATATCTTGCTGTAGCCCGTGTGTATGCCGCCCGCTGGCGCTGTGTATATCTTGCTGTAGCCCGTGTGTATGCCGCCCGCCGGCGCTGTGTATATCTTGCTGTAGCCCGTGTGTATGCCACCCGCCGGCGCTGTGTATATCTTGCTGTAGCCGTGTGTATGCCGCCCGCCGGCGCTGTATATATCTTGCTGTAGCCGTGTGTATGCCGCCCGCCGGCGCTGTGTATATCTTGCTGTAGCCCGTGTGTATGCCGCCCGCCGGCGCTGTGTATATCTTGCTGTAGCCCGTGTGTATGCCGCCCGCTGGCGCTGTGTATATCTTGCTGTAGCCCGTGTGTATGCCGCCCGCTGGCGCTGTGTATATCTTGCTGTAGCCCGTGTGTATGCCGCCCGCCGGCGCTGTGTATATCCCTCTGTAGCCCGTGTGTATGCCGCCCGCTGGCGCTGTGTATATCTTGCTGTAGCCCGTGTGTATGCCGCCGCTGTGTATATCTTGCTGTAGCCCGTGTGTATGCCGCCCGCCGGCGCTGTGTATATCTTGCTGTAGCCGTGTGTATGCCGCCCGCCGGCGCTGTGTATATCTTGCTGTAGCCCGTGTGTATGCCGCCCGCCGGCGCTGTGTATATCTTGCTGTAGCCCGTGTGTATGCCGCCCGCCGGCGCTGTGTATATCTTGCTGTAACCCCGTGTGTATGCCGCCCGCTGGCGCTGTGTATATCTTGCTGTAGCCCGTGTGTATGCCGCCCGCCGGCGCTGTGTATATCTTGCTGTAGCCGTGTGTATGCCGCCCGCCGGCGCTGTGTATATCTTGCTGTAGCCCGTGTGTATGCCGCCCGCTGGCGCTGTGTATATCTTGCTGTAGCCGTGTGTATGCCGCCCGCCGGCGCTGTGTATATCTTGCTGTAGCCCGTGTGTATGCCGCCCGCCGGCGCTGTGTATATCTTGCTGTAGCCCGTGTGTATGCCGCCGCTGTGTATATCTTGCTGTAGCCCGTGTGTATGCCGCCCGCCGGCGCTGTGTATATCTTGCTGTAGCCCGTGTGTATGCCGCCCGCCGGCGCTGTGTATATCTTGCTGTAGCCCGTGTGTATGCCGCCCTCCGGCGCTGTGTATATCTTGCTGTAGCCCGTGTGTATGCCGCCGCCGGCGCTGTGTATATCTTGCTGTAGCCCGTGTGTATGCCGCCGCCGGCGCTGTGTATATCTTGCTGTAACCCGTGTGTATGCCGCCCGCCGGCGCTGTGTATATCCCTCTGTAGCCGTGTGTATGCCGCCCGCCGGCGCTGTGTATATCTTGCTGTAGCCCGTGTGTATGCCGCCCGCCGGCGCTGTGTATATCTCTCTGTAACCCGTGTGTATGCCGCCCGCCGGCGCTGTGTATATCTTGCTGTAGCCCGTGTGTATGCCGCCCGCCGGCGCTGTGTATATCTTGCTGTAGCCCGTGTGTATGCCGCCCGCCGGCGCTGTGTATATCTTGCTGTAGCCCGTGTGTATGCCGCCCGCCGGCGCTGTGTATATCTTGCTGTAGCCCGTGTGTATGCCGCCCGCCAGCGCTGTGTATATCTTGCTGTAGCCCGTGTGTATGCCGCCCGCCGGCACTGTGTATATCTTGCTGTAGCCTGTGTGTATGCCGCCCGCTGGCGCTGTGTATATCTTGCTGTAGCCTGTGTGTATCCCGCCCGCCGGCGCTGTGTATATCTTGCTGTAGCCTGTGTGTATCCCGCCCGCCGGCGCTGTGTATATCTTGCTGTAACCCGTGTGTATGCCGCCCGCCGGCGCTGTGTATATCTTGCTGTAGCCGTGTGTATACCGCCCGCTGGCGCTGTGTATATCTTGCTGTAGCCTGTGTGTATCCCGCCCGCCGGCGCTGTGTATATCTTGCTGTAGCCCGTGTGTATGCCGCCCGCCGGTGCTGTGTATATCTTGCTGTAGCCCGTGTGTATGCCGCCCGCCGGTGCTGTGTATATCCCTCTGTAACCCGTGTGTATGCCGCCCGCCGGCGCTGTGTATATCTTGCTGTAACCCGTGTGTATGCCGCCCGCTGGCGCTGTGTATATCTTGCTGTAGCCGTGTGTATGCCGCCCGCTGGCGCTGTGTATATCTTGCTGTAGCCGTGTGTATGCCGCCCGCCGGCGCTGTGTATATCTTGCTGTAGCCGTGTGTATGCCGCCCGCCGGCGCTGTGTATATCTTGCTGTAGCCGTGTGTATGCCGCCCGCCGGCGCTGTGTATATCTTGCTGTAGCCCGTGTGTATGCCGCCGCTGTGTATATCTTGCTGTAGCCCGTGTGTATGCCGCCCGCCGGCGCTGTGTATATCTTGCTGTAGCCGTGTGTATGCCGCCGCTGTGTATATCTTGCTGTAGCCGGTGTGTATGCCGCCCGCCGGCGCTGTGTATATCTTGCTGTAGCCGTGTGTATGCCGCCCGCCGGCGCTGTGTATATCTTGCTGTAACCCGTGTGTATGCCGCCCGCCGGCGCTGTGTATATCTTGCTGTAGCCCGTGTGTATGCCGCCCGCCGGCGCTGTGTATATCTTGCTGTAGCCCGTGTGTATGCCGCCCGCCGGCGCTGTGTATATCTTGCTGTAGCCCGTGTGTATGCCGCCCGCCGGCGCTGTGTATATCTTGCTGTAGCCCATGTGTATGCCGCCCGCCGGCGCTGTGTATATCTTGCTGTAGCCCGTGTGTATGCCGCCCGCCGGCGCTGTGTATATCCCTCTGTAACCCGTGTGTATGCCGCCCGCTGGCGCTGTGTATATCTTGCTGTAGCCCGTGTGTATGCCGCCCGCCGGCGCTGTGTATATCTTGCTGTAGCCCGTGTGTATGCCGCCCGCCGGCGCTGTGTATATCTCTCTGTAGCCCGTGTGTATGCCGCCCGCCGGCGCTGTGTATATCTCTCTGTAGCCCGTGTGTATGCCGCCCGCCGGCGCTGTGTATATCCCTCTGTAGCCCGTGTGTATGCCGCCCGCCGGCGCTGTGTATATCTCTCTGTAGCCCGTGTGTATGCCGCCCGCTGGCGCTGTGTATATCCCTCTGTAGCCGGTGTGTATGCCGCCCGCCGGTGCTGTGTATATCTTGCTGTAGCCCGTGTGTATGCCGCCCGCCGGCGCTGTGTATATCTTGCTGTAGCCCGTGTGTATGCCGCCCGCTGGCGCTGTGTATATCTTGCTGTAGCCCGTGTGTATGCCGCCCGCTGGCGCTGTGTATATCTTGCTGTAGCCCGTGTGTATGCCGCCCGCCGGCGCTGTGTATATCTTGCTGTAGCCCGTGTGTATGCCGCCGCCGGCGCTGTGTATATCTTGCTGTAGCCCGTGTGTATGCCGCCGCCGGCGCTGTGTATATCTTGCTGTAACCCGTGTGTATGCCGCCCGCCGGCGCTGTGTATATCTTGCTGTAGCCGTGTGTATGCCGCCCGCCGGCGCTGTGTATATCTTGCTGTAGCCCGTGTGTATGCCGCCCGCTGGCGCTGTGTATATCTTGCTGTAGCCCGTGTGTATGCCGCCGCCGGCGCTGTGTATATCTTGCTGTAACCCGTGTGTATGCCGCCCGCCGGTGCTGTGTATATCTTGCTGTAGCCGTGTGTATGCCGCCCGCCGGCGCTGTGTATATCTTGCTGTAGCCCGTGTGTATGCCGCCCGCTGGCGCTGTGTATATCCCTCTGTAACCCGTGTATATGCCGCCCGCCGGCGCTGTGTATATCTTGCTGTAACCCGTGTGTATGCCGCCCGCCGGCGCTGTGTATATCTTGCTGTAACCCGTGTGTATGCCGCCCGCCGGCGCTGTGTATATCTTGCTGTAGCCCGTGTGTATGCCGCCCGCCGGAGCTGTGTATATCTTGCTGTAGCCGTGTGTATGCCGCCCGCTGGCGCTGTGTATATCTTGCTGTAGCCGTGTGTATGCCGCCCGCCGGCGCTGTGTATATCTTGGTGTAGCCGTGTGTATGCCGCCCGCCGGCGCTGTGTATATCTTGCTGTAGCCGTGTGTATGCCGCCCGCCGGCGCTGTGTATATCTTGCTGTAGCCCGTGTGTATGCCGCCCGCCGGCGCTGTGTATATCTTGCTGTAGCCCGTGTGTATGCCGCCCGCCGGCGCTGTGTATATCTTGATGTAGCCCGTGTGTATGCCGCCCGCCGGCGCTGTGTATATCTTGATGTAGCCCGTGTGTATGCCGCCCGCTGGCGCTGTGTATATCTTGCTGTAGCCGTGTGTATGCCGCCCGCCGGTGCTGTGTATATCTTGCTGTAGCCCGTGTGTATGCCGCCCGCCGGCGCTGTGTATATCTTGCTGTAGCCCGTGTGTATGCCGCCCGCCGGCGCTGTGTATATCTTGCTGTAGCCCGTGTGTATGCCGCCCGCCGGTGCTGTGTATATCTTGCTGTAGCCCGTGTGTATGCCGCCCGCTGGCGCTGTGTATATCCCTCTGTAGCCCGTGTGTATGCCGCCCGCTGGCACTGTGTATATCTTGCTGTAGCCCGTGTGTATGCCGCCCGCCGGTGCTGTGTATATCTTGCTGTAGCCCGTGTGTATGCCGCCCGCCGGCGCTGTGTATATCTTGCTGTAGCCCGTGTGTATGCCGCCCGCCGGTGCTGTGTATATCTTGCTGTAGCCCGTGTGTATCCCGCCCGCCGGTGCTGTGTATATCTTGCTGTACAACACATGCTGAAGTCATGATTTTATTTATGCCAGGAACACCTTAATCTTTGTAATGTGAGAATAGTTATTTTTGTGTGGTTGATGCTTTTATGATTTGTGAAACTATTTCTAGTTCTATTAAAATAAGCTCTGTATATAAGATCCCCCATGTGTGTGGTTGGACCTTCGAGAATAGGCCTCTTATATATAAGATGTTCCCATAATATTCCTCGTTTCCTTATGAAAACCCATATTAATTTAATCAGATATTCATCTTTGTTACTGGAAATGCCCACCAGAGGGCAGTGCACAGCACAGGAAGACAGGACAGATGAATGTCTGTGCTGCAGAATACTGCAGAATGTGTAACAAACACTGCTGTGTAACTATGTAACTAGGTAACTATGTAACTCACAAGGATACTACTTTCTAAATCTGAAATGGGATCATGTGATCATGGAATTCAGGCAAACTGAGCAGGAGTTTAGAGGGATTAATTAAGCCCATACAAATTACACCTATGTCCCTTCTCTGTTAAAAAAAAAAAAACCCATATAATTTAAATCGCAAATACACTTAAATAATTAATACCTGTGGTTCAAACAAATTATATTTTTATTCTAAATTCTGCATACTAATTTACATTGTATCAAACATTAAAAAAACTCACAAGACACTTCATGTTAATTTGCGATTCGGACCAAACCTCCTTGTTAAAGACAATCAAAACTAACGTCAGCACCCGCCAGCACCCGTCCACACCCATCTACCACCATCCACATCTGTCCATACCCATTCACACCCGTCCACACCCATCTACCACCATCCACATCTGTCCATACCCATTCCCACCCGTCCACACCCATCTACCACCATGCACATCTGTCCATACCCATTCGCACCCGTCAGCACCCGTCCACACCCGTCCACACCCGTCCACACCCATCTACCACCATCCACACCCGTCCACACTGTCCACACCCATCTACCACCATCCACATCTGTCCATACCCATTCACACCCATCCACACTCATCCACCACCATCCACACCCGTCCACACCCATCTACCACCATCCATATCTGTTCATACCCATTCACACCCGTCCACATCCGTCCACACCCATTTACCACCATCCACACGCGGCCAAAACCCATCTACCACCATCCATATCTGTCCATACCCATTCACACCCGTCCACACCCATCTACCACCATCCACATCTGTCCATACCCATTCACACCCGTCCACACCCATCTACCACCATCCACATCTGTCCATACCCATTCACACTCATCTACCACCATCCACACCTGTCCATACCCATTCACACCCATCTACCACCATCCACACCTGTCCATACCTATTCACAACCGTCCACACCCATCTACCACCATCCACATCTGTGCATACCTATTCACACCCGTCCACACCCATCTACCACCATCCACATCTGTCCACACCCATTCACACCCATCCACGTCCTTTAAAGTCTAATCCTCAAACTTGTTTGAAACAATTGATCATCTGTTGATTGAAGAAGAATCCTGTACGAATATTTCTTGAAACTATCAATTATATTGTTAATCCCTTTCTATCCTTTCATGTCCAGCTAGCCACACAGGCTACTAAGGAGTTAATATATATTAAAAAAAAAAACATTTATTTAATTGACTTGTATCTGTAATTCTAGCTGTTCACTTTGTCATAAGTAACTCCTAACTTATTATGTATCCCTCAGCTTTAACCAGAACGGAGCTTAGTTAATAAGGAATGTCTACGATTGGGGCTCATTAGCATATTATTTTCACTAGTGGTCGTTATACTGTAATTATTGCTATGCACTTTTTACCACGGTAAAAAAACAACGTTCCGATTATATTCTTTTCTTTAGTAAATACAGCGGCGCTACTATTGAAGTGACGTTAATTTAGGCTATTTATTTAATGTGTACGTTAACCTAACGGACCTTAGTGAAGCTTGGCCTGCGTGTCTGAGCTTAAATGAGTATTGCTTCACTTCGCTTTAAAAGGATTAAAAAAAAAGATACGTACAGTATTTATTTCAGTACCAGTACGAGTGCTTGAATCTAACGCTTCCCATTCTGCGGAATAAATTAGCCGAATAGCAGTAACACCTTGGAGTTGTGGATATAGATGATATGATTATCTTGATGTTTTTGTAGTTATTAAATTCTGCCATTAATGAAAGATTTATACATAACTATCTCAATTGAAAAATTGAAGCTGTAGTTTAATCCCCGTATTGTGCGGTCTCCTCTTGCAGACAAAGGTTGGAATCTGATCTTTCACTTCTATATAGAAGAGGCGTGTGTGTAAATCCTTGCACGCCCTGTGTAGTCCCAAATGGGTTCATTTTTGTCTCTCAACTAGTTTTGGCCGCCATCCCACATTAAATGTCTCCCAAAGATTCGCTAAACTTCAGTAGTTACGTTATCCTGCTAGCAGAAAGAGAGCCAATTAGTATAGGTTAGTAAATGAGTTTGGAAGTACGTGCTTCAGACCTAGTTAATCACTGGACGTTAATTGATCAGTTGCGCAATGGTTAGTGTTGTGCTAAACTAAGTGTGAATGTTTCCGTGCCACAGGTCACTGCCCAGGGGATGTTCTCCTAATGGAACTACCCGCTGTGCCACGCAGTGCCACGCAGTGCCACGCATGCAGAACCAATTTGGAAGTAATTTGACAGACATACAGAAATGGAAATCCAGCTGGATTGGGAGGATTCGGGCACCTGAGGAGCATGATGGACACTATGACCTACTTCTAAGCTGATGTGTGTAATTGATTGATTCATGATTAAAACCTAGGCACCGAAACGTGGGACATCCTGAATGTCACTATAATGATAAAACATGCAGCTTCCCAGTACTGTGACAAGCGAACATATTTCATGGCTTCAGCTCAAGGGGCTGAGATTAAAAAAAAACGTGTCTCCTTTTCTTGCACAGACAGGATCAAAGGGGAAAGAGAAATCCAAATACTCAGCAGGGACCAGGAAGGAACATTCTGAATGAGGATAAGTTATATTAACATATAGACAATTTGTCCTCATTGGAATCCTGCTGTAGAACAGGGGCAGCCAACCCCACCCATCCCAACAGGTCAGGTTTTCAAGATATCCCAGCTTCACCACAGGTGGCCCAATCAGAGGCTCAGTCTTCAATTGAGCCTCTGATGGAGTCACCTGTGCTGAAGCAGGGCTGATTAAGCCACATGTGCTGAAGCAGGGACTAATTGAGCCACTTGTGCTGCAGCAGGGATATCCTGGAAACCTGACCTGTTGGTAGCTCTTGAGGACTGGAATTGGCCAACCTCGCTGTTGAATCAACGAAGACTAGTAAATATCTATATGTATCGTAATTCAAAAACAGACATGAAATCATTGTTTATTAGGACAATGACTTTAAACCACTAAGGATTTCTTTACAAAGCATTACAGGAACCAATATTAAACCGATCAGTGAAAGATGTGTCAATCCAAAGCAAGCATGTGCAATATCTTCTTCCAACTGCAGTATTATTATCATTATGAATGAGACCCCTTTTTCTGAATTGCTCTGCGGGGTTATCCCGCTGCTATCCACACTATTTGTTTTAAGGGACATACTGGTTACTGGAAAATGAATTTATAGGGTCTCAACCCTCAGGTCAACATCTATAAAACATTTCTGTGCTTGGTCCAAGAAAACAGACCACTCTCCTCAGGATTAATAAGCCTTCCAGAAGGTGACAGCCCCGTTTCTAGGTACCGCACTGCAGAGCTGTGCGCGGCCGGGCTCGTGAAATCAGTGGTTAGAGCATCTCTTCAGCGGTGTATCTTTTACAATCAAAGGATATCTGGGAATTAATAACATCTTAGTAAAAGATACCAGAGACATTTGAGTACAAAGGCGCAGCTCCAATGCGGGGTATTGCGCTCGATCCCGCGATACCCCCCATCGTGACCTGATGAATCCCGACCTATAGCAGGCACAGGATTACTTATATTGCAATCCTAATTTATGGTACTAAGATGTAATAAAGCAATCTGTTGTTCTTGTGTAGAATTTAATAGAAACGTATCTGGAATCAGTGAACTTGGATATATACGGTAATATAAATTCTTACAGTATATACATAGCTTACAATCTATGTTTTTGGTGCCTGAGGCACAGGGAGATAAAGTGACTTGCCCAAGGTCACAAGGAGCCGACACCGGGAATTGAACCAGGCTCCCCTGCTTCACACTCACTGTTTTTGTTTTCAGAGTCAGTGCCTTTACTTCCCCTTGCTGAAGGTTGTAATTAATACCTTGTATATGCCCTGTTAGTAATTATCTGTTCCTTGGCTATCTTGGGTTTGCATTCTGTAGCTCTCGCCGCGTCAACAGTTTATTTGGAAATCATAAGTGTGGCTTCTGTTAAAAACCGTGAAACCTTTATCCAAACTCAGGTCGCACGGATCAGCTTTATCACGGAGTGATACAGGGAACATTGGCTGGGATGTACCAAGTTATGATGTGGGATATCGCACCCAGATCCGTCCGGCAGTAACTGACATGGAATTAAATGGCAGATATCCAGGATCGGGGTGTGATACCCCTGGATCAGGGTGTGATACTCCAGGATTAGGGTGTAACACCCCACATCGTGACGGGATAAATCCCGCCATTGTTTGCAGATGCATCAAGCAGTGGTAAGAAAAACTGGAGGTGTTGCCTAGCATGCACGTTGACCCAAATGTGCTCATTCTTGGTGATAAGTCCTGCAGTTTTCCTTACCAAGGCTTGATGTATCTGGACCAATATACAAATCTTGGGGATTTAGGTAGAATGGTGAATGGGGAGCAGTTAATTTTCCCTCCTCTGATTGCACCGCACACAGAGAACATTCCCAGTACTCCGTGTCTCTTGTGCAGCGTTTAAACCCTGTAAGGAGTCAGGTTTCAGTTTAATTGCGTCTTGTTTTGTTTGACTTTTTATGCCACTTGGCTCCTGTGGTGAATTTCCCACTTTCTCTGGCTGGATTTGTTCTTTTGTCTTTTTTTTTAAATGCTTTTCTTTAGTTGTTTTTTGCTCTTATGATTTATTAGTGGGCTGCTCTTTGGAAAACAAACTTTGTAAAGTTACTATTTTGCATTTTCTCGTAGTTCTGCCCTGATGTGATGGCAATCGGTTTGTTTAGAGCTCATTTTCATTTTAAGTTTTTGGGACATCAGACATTTCCGCTTATTCAGTTTGACTAATGAAAAATACAGTATTAAAGGCAGATTCATCGAGTGCCACTTAGCCCACTTTATCTCTGTCACTAGTGGGCGTCCGTGAGCGGGATTCATCGTGGAGCAGAGCTCCCCCTGCAGGATACCCTTGCAGTCAGATTGAGCACCAGGAGCACGGTTGTATATATTGCTATTGTCAGTTGTAATTGCCTAGAGGCAATGACGCTGTATTTTCCCCCACATACATTATGAGACTTTGGATGGGGACATTTGGTTTTCTTTGCTCCTATATAGTGGTTTTGGCATATATCTGTGCTACCATTTGATGACTAGACTTATGCAATATATTATATATACATATTCCGTCTGTTGTATTGTGCCCCTACTCTTACTCCTTCTACAGGGTTATTTAGCTATCTGGTAGTTACAATAGGGACTCCTCTGACCTATATATATATATATATATATATATATATATATATATATATATATATATATATATATATATATATATATATATACTAATATCCTAGTGTTTTTCCCTATACGGTCTGTTACTACCCCCTCCCACCCGCTCCCCTCTACGGGGTTTTTAATACACATTGTTTTTGCATTTATTTGCACATCACTTGTCTCTCGGCGATCATTTATTATTAAAGTTTTTTATTTTTTTTTAATTTTAATTGTGGATGTCACTACTACTGTATATAATTTTTGATAATGTGACACTTTTTCTGTGTGTATATATGGTCATTTACTGACCACTTATCATACTTTAGACAATAGTCTTCCAGTGGGTATTTGTATCTTCTTGTATATACTTTATTTACCATCTGGGACCTTTCTGTTTGGTCCATACTGTGGATACTTATATCCTTTTAGGTACTTACCTTACTTGTGTGTTATGATATTTGGACATACGTTCGCTTATTATTCTTTGGATTTAGGGATACTAATAACCTATCACTAGACATTACCTTACATGTATATAGCTGTCAGGACTAGCTAAATTATTGTGTCTTGAACGTGGCACTTTAGGGTTTAGAATCACCAGAATGTATATACTCTGTGTCCTTATCTTTCATACAAGTTTGGTATCTACTATTTTGCCTTGAGTGCAATTAATAGGGGACCTTTGTGACCTCTGTCACCTTTTCTCTGTGTATTAAATCAGCAATCTGTCTGTGTATTAAATCAGCAATCTGTCTGTGTATTAAATCCGCGATCTGTCTGTGTATTAAATCCGCGATCTGTCTGTGTATTAAATCCGCGATCTGTCTGTATATTAAATCCGCGATCTGTCTATGTATTAAATCCGCGATCTGTGTATTAAATCCGCGATCTGTCTGTGTATTAAATCCGCGCACACCAAAGCTTCCTTCTCCCTTCCGTTGTTTTCTTGAATGTTTAATATTTTGTGTTTAATGTGACTGGAATATTTTCTTTTTTAGTTTTGACAAGAAAGACAATGGGAAAAAGCAGGCCCAACAGTACAGGAACCAAAAATAAAGGAACATCCAAAGAGCGTGTGCCCAATAAAAAAGAATTATTTAATGGATTCTAGAAAAAGTAACAGCAGCATTACAGGGTACAGAGCCCCCCACCAACGCGTTTCGAGCGTAAGCTCTTTTTCTCCTTTTTCTCAAAAACGCATTGGTGGGGGGCTCTGAACCCTGTAATGCTGCTGTTACTTTTGCTAGAATCCATTAAATAATTCTTTTTTTAATGGGCACACGCTCTTTGGATGTTCCTTTATTTTTGGTTCCTGTACTGCTGGTGCCGGCTTTTTCCCATTGTCTTTCTTGTCAGCATACTGAAAAAACGGAAGCTCACCCCCTGCTGTGGATGAAGTTTGGACAATCTGGATCATACATTCCCCCAAGAGCGAGTTATTTATTTCACTTCAAAATCTCCATTCCGATATATTATGTTGGGTCACTTTAGTGTGAGGTCCCTTACTACAGTGCTTGTGGGGACCTTAGTCCACTAGTCGGTTTATTATGGAGTTGTGATTGCTCTGAATACCTAGGATACAATTCTTGTTCCTCCACTGGGAGTACACATTTGCAGGATTCTTCAATCAAGTGTATTTTTAAACAAAAAATAGGCTGTTTTTAGAGCACCACACACTTTCTACTTTTTTAGTTTTGGTAACCTTAGAAAGATCCTCGGTTTGAATGGACATTTCTTATCATTGCTAATTTTGCTGTATAACTTGTACAAAAGAATTACAAATAACAATATTGAGGGATTCATATTTTCCCCCATAGACTATATAATTCTATTTGAAATTCCCCCTGAAACTTTCAGTTTGTGATTAAATTTAAGGAAAAACAGGAGTAAGAGTTTTATAATGTACTGGATTTAAGTCAAAGCTCAAGTTCAGCAAAACATACAGCAACACTGATTGCAATATAATGTACTGTGTATTTTGGTGTGTTGTCTACATTCAGTTCTCTGCCATTCTAGAATAATCTACCCTAGGCTCATGACTACTGTCCCACAGTGACAGTCACTCCTGCCAGGCACTGCCATCTACTGCACCGACCCACCATCAAGGCCAGGCACTGCCATCTACTGCACCGACCAACCATCAAGGCCAGGCATGGCCATCTACCGCACCGACCCACCATCATGGCCAGGCACTGCCATCTACTGCACCGACCCACCATCAAGGCCAGGCATGGCCATCTACTGCACCGACCCACCATCAAGGCCAGGCACTGCCATCTACTGTTCTTATTCCCTCACCCGCTGTCTCTGTAAGTCTCCCAACATACCACTTAGATTGTAAGCTCTCCGGAGCAGGGATTTCCTTTTCTATTGTCTGATTTTGTTTGTTGCACTTATTGTGTTCTAATTCCCGGTATCGTCTCTTTTGTACAGTACTGAGTACACTGCTGGCACTATGCACATAAACATACATATATTCTCACCTTCCTGTGACCCTCTGCTCTTTATTCTTCCTTTGTTTTTCTTTTCCAATCCCTGTCTAAGTCACAGAAACCTGTGTATATCAGTATTGCTGACCTGTGGAAGAGAGGAGAACTCTCGAAAGCTTGTCCTATGACATAAATTGTTAGTCCAAATAAAAAAGGTATCACCGAATACTGAAGAACTAATTTATTCTGCACTATATCTATATCTATAATCTATATAACCTATCTCCATCATAATCAGGATTTGGTCAGAATTATTTTGACTTTTGAATATATTTTTGTTAAATAAATGATGACACGGTGTAATATGTCGTGTTGTTGTTCATCTGAGGTTGTATTTACCTAATTTTAAGACCTGCCAAGGAACAGATGATTGTTATGTCCTGATATGTAAAACCATATAATTCAAAGAGGGTGTACTTTCTTTTTCACACCACTGTATGTGTGTATGTATGTATGTATGTGTGTGTATATATGTATGTATGTGTGTATATGTGTGTGTGTGTATGTATGTGTGTATGTGTATGTATGTAGGTACTGTATGTGTGTGTATGTAGTTATGTATGTATGTGTGTGTGTATGTAGGTATGTAGTTATGCATGTATGTATGTGTGTATGTGTGTATGTAGTTGTGTGTATGTAGGTAGGTATGTATGTATGTATGTGTGTGTGAGTGTGTGTATGTATGTATGTATGTGTGTGTATGTATGTGTGTGTGTGTGTGTGTAGTTATGCATGTATGTATGTGTGTGTGTAGGTGTGTGTGTGTGTGTGTGTGTGTGTGTGTGTGTGTGTGTGTGTGTGTGTGTGTGTGTGTGTGTGTGTGTGTGTGTGTGTGTGTGTGTGTGTGTGTGTGTGTGTGTGTGTGTGTGTGTGTGTAGTTATGCATGTATGTGTATATGTGTGTATGTAGTTATGCATGTATGTATGTGTGTGTGTGTATGTATGTATGTACAGTATGTATGTGTGTGTGTGTGTAGTTATGCATGTATGTATGTGTGTATGTAGGTATGTATGTATGTCCTGCAGTAAGTGCTAGAGCTTGGATCACTTAGACTGCTACTGAAGATGTTCCTCCTTTTCTGCCCTCGGTTTTGGGGCGGCCCTGCTTCACGTGTAGTCTGTTTTTCGTGTTGGCATTTAGAATATGGTGGCTGTTCCGTGAAGGAACATTAACACAAACCCATTCGGTGGAGGGAGAACTTTGTTTTACAAAAACGTGGTTCACCAATTTGGACAGTGCGTGGACAGGAGACAGAAAATAGATTGAAAACAGGTAACCCAAAGCGCCTTCCAATGTCAGCATATTCCGGGGAGAACGAGAGCCTGCCTGTAATATTTGATGTGTTTTGAAGCACTGAAAGATGTTATCTTTTTAATATGAAAGTAGAGATATGTAGCTGGCTTCTAGCTGCCAGAATACAAATGATTGGGTTTTTTCGGTTTCTGGCTCTGACTTCAGATGTTCATTGTCCTCAGTTATAACTTCTCTCCAAAGTGCCATCATTGTCTTTGTACAAAGGTCAAGCACTCAACCAAAATAATCTGCATGTATTTATGAAATGAAAAATGCACAGAGTAAGTCATTCTGTGTTCTGTGAAGGGGAACAAAATGCCTTCTTAAAAAATGGAACTGTTCTGCATTATAAATATGTATGAATGAAAGTAGCTGTATTTTCAGGACTCACAAACTGTACCAAATATCAATAAATAGGCCACAACACAAACGTTTCTGTTGGTTTGTAGACACTTTCCTTCCGTGCACATTTGGTCTAAGACGCCTCTAGCTGCAAATACTGTGTGTAGCTGCTGATGCGTTGGCTTTCAGTGACACCACATACGCTTAGTGACCCGGACAGGTTGGTGTCTGATGACAACACTGGGGAATGTGTTGACTAAGGGAAAAAGAGACCTGACAGTTCAGAGCAGCAAAGCAAGCGTCACAACGCAAGGCCTAGCGCACGGCTTCACATCAAAGGGCAGGCCTTGGGATCTGAAATGTCAGCTGCCTGCTTGGATTGCAGCTCTGAGGATAAATCATTACTGTTAGAAGATAAAAGGGGACAAATGTGGCAATTCTTGGGTCAGCAATTCTTTTTCTCTGTGCATTCCTACAGGTGCAACTATTTTGCCATATCTGTAATAACATCCACATGATCCGTCCTTTTAGGGTCAGTATTAATAAATAATTGTATTGTGCCATACACCAATTCCTATGCCACTGCTATCAAACAGAAAAAAGAGGTGTATTTGTCTGAAATTAACGGATGTGTCAGAAATACGGACAGATACATAAACTCATATTTTACGTTGCATTCAGTCTGTGAGCTGCTTGCATGGACCACGTTGTCCATATACTGCATGTCGGACGTTATCTGCGCAGAATAACTTCTTCCTCCCAACAAACGACCAGAATTTTGCTCACAGCTGAAAAGAGTCTTTAGTTCTGAATATGTTTTGATTACTGCAAATAGGAAAACGTTTAGTCTACAGAGGACATTTTAGTCCTGTCCATGAAGAAGGGTCCTGCTTCAGCACTAGTGGGTCAATCAGTGGCTCAATCACCACCTGTGCTGAAGCAGGGATATCCTGAAAACCAGACTTGTTGGTGACCCATGATGACTGGAGTTGAGCGCCCTGGTCTAGAGTGCGATTTTAAGTGCCCTTTGCTCAGCTACTTTGGTGACCACAGCTCGGCAGATGACTGACACTTTAATACCTTCAGCTCCTCAGAGTTTCTTTAGGCAGTGAAGATGTTAACTTCACAGGATACTAAAACAGGCCTTCACATTGTGATGAGTTATCCAGGCTGTGATCAATCCTGCTACTACTGGTCCTTCTGTGAGTGCCCGTCACCTTCTTCCCAATGTTTGCATAAGGAGCAGCTTCCTTCTTCCTTCCAACCTTCTCCTTAATGAAGGTAATACAGTATTTATACATTACAGATGCGAGATCTGTTTGAATATTGGTAACATTAAGTAATAGGAAGTAAAGTCTTACTTCGTTGGCTAAATACACGTGGTTAAGGTAACTACTGATGGCATGAAAGCCTTTCTCTGTTTGCTATTAACATTACTCAAGCATGATAAATATGGCACAAATGCATGATTCCGAATTGGGGCTTTTGGGCTTAGGTTTCTTGGCGGCCTAAACAGATGATAATCCGGGGTCTGCTGATCATGCATGCTTAGTTTGGCTATTTTGGCTATGTCAGGCGTGAGATGTGCCAGCGTTGTGACTCTTTGGATTCAGGTTTGCTTATTTTGGAACAGGTAAGAGTGAGATGCTTCAGCATTGAAGAGCTGTTTGTGATAATGTGTCTGTTCTGACAAAAGTAACTTCTGAATTTCCATGTTTACTTCTTGGGGAACTTGGTTTTCTTGATACCCAGAAGAATTTAGCAATTTGGCTGACAGCTAGTCTAATTATTTATTTTGTTTCTTATAGTACCATGGTTTCTTGAGTCAAAACCAAATCCAACATAAAGGAGGTTATGTATCAATGAAATTCAAAAAAAAAAGTTTGATTCATCCACAATAAATCAGTGTTTAATACCTCCCCTTAGATCTGTGCTCTGTTGGCATTCCCAAAAATAGCTTTGCAAAGTGTTGATATCCCCTCTGGTACTGAAGCAGTTAATAGGTGTTCCTGAAATGATTATGTATGTTTGAGGCTTTGGGCACAAATAATGACATTGAACCCCCAGGCACATGGCACGGTTACACATACTGGGTGCTTATAACGTTACCACTGCACGGCGCTGGTATACTTCAGGAATCCGTAACACTTTTATAGATGTACTGACCCTTCACAGAACCATTGTATAAATATGATGTATTTAGGTGATATAGTTTCTGCCTCACATTTCCCTGGGCGGCCTCCATTCATACGTTACATTATTACCACACCTAGAAATGACGGCTTTTTACTTTCACACTAGGAAAGTATACAGGGAATTGCAGAGAATAAATATTAGACCCCCCCATGTTCACAGCGGAACCCACACATGTAGCCTGTGTTATTTGGGCCATTTGTTCTGTCCCAAGTGTCCATATACATTTCATATTTACAATGTTGACAGAAGAATGAAAAAGAAAGCAGGTTGAACATTTCAAATAACTTCATATTTTAGTCGCATGTTTCACCTGTTTGGGGCTAATTCACTAAAATTGGTGTGTACAAGTAAAGCAAGATAATTCCCTTGACCATTTTTAACTTCATAATCATAATCAGGTGCAAAAATGTATCCGTTTTCTGTTCTTGTAATGAAAATGCTGCAGGCTTCTGACAATTAGCATTACATGAAGAACAATCGTTAGACACAGTGCGATATAATGCATAGAAAAATACATATTGACATAAGCAGCACCTTAATCATCCATGCATTGCCTCTCTGAATGTGTCTTTAGGGAAGAAAGCCACGCTGGGGCTACGTCCTACAGTACGTGTAAGTTGTAAAACTGGTAGTCAAGCAGAATTAATTTGTCCCATATATATCACTATTATCTTAAAGCAGCCGTCCCAGCTGCGTCCCCCCCCCCCCCTTTAATATGTGCATCAATACAATCCACACAGTGATAAGTAATTACCTAAATTGCAGATCGATCCGTTCTCCTGTGATCGATCGGCGAAGATTCGGCTCGGGGGTTCACTAAATGTCTCAGTGCAGCAGAAGAGAACCAAAGATGCAAAGTTCTGTGGGGAAGATCATGTGACTAGGCAGTCACTAAATACAATTAGTGCACAGCTAGACAGAGGGAAGAGCTTAAACAGGGGTGTGCCAGGGCATGTCTCAGAAGAGGAAGGGTGTGTGACTTTGTAAATGGTTGCTATATTAACAAAAAATGCATGTTACATTATAATACATTAAAAATGTAATTCAGAGTTGTTTTAAAAAAAATGCTACAAGCATTTTCTCATAATACAAAACTGATTTATTTAAAAAACACACGTTGGATATTTCTTGGTCTGCAGCTTTAAGTTCATTCCATTTACAATGAATTAGAAACTATCACGGTTTAATGGGGAAAATATGTTGTTAATAATGTTGACATCTAAATAGCACATATCATAGAGATGCAACATTGTTTTGTTCCAGGGCAAATAAAATTGTAAATACCGTGTGTTGAGAACTTGCTGTCTACAACAACACCTAAACTGTACTTGCATATAGAATGTCATTGTCACTTCGTCACTTTGTCACTTTGTCACATCCATTCCCTGCTTTCAGAATGAAGCAGATGCAAGCAGTGAATGTTTAGAAACCCGTAATATCACCTTGAGTCTTTGGTATTTACAAATGAGATTAATTCCATCTGTTGGAGAAATTCTACCATTATGTTAAAAACGGATGTTAATTCCAACTACTGCGCCAGCCATGTATTTTTCTGCGCTAACGATTCTTGCCAACTTCTACTGTAATTAATTATGTGGAGTTGGGTCTTTGTTGAGTATTTAAAAGGTTTTCTCTTCCAGTCATTGATTCCTTTCCATATTAGGGTCTCACCACATTCCAGACACTGAGCCCATCAGGTTTGAACTTTATATTAGAGTATATATATTTGTTAGACGTGTATCTTTCCATCTGTCTGCCCATCTGTGTTCTGGACACAGCAGATATAGCACAGTACAGTATATGCATATTCTGCTGCACGTTCGGGAGTCAGAGGGAAAATGCTTGTCTTCATTTGTATCCTTCAGTAACCGCTCGTAACCAGCCCGGTTTGCTTCTTTCTTAGCTCTCAGATAAAATAACTGGCGCTGATATCTTCCCACTGGGGGGAACTTAAATCCCTGTTACCCTGTAACCCGCTGTGGCTCCGCTTTGTGTGGTGCTTTTGCTTTACTGTTAGAGATGGGCAGCTGGTGAAAAAGTGCAGACAATATGAAACTTTACCCCAAACCCCCAGACTCAAACCTCCGCTTTCGCCGCGGATACGCTACTTAACGCGGCGGTCCAAGCGTGCAATTTATCTTGCCATTAAAAAAAATAATTAACATAGGATTGAAGCAGGGGTCCCCGGAGCTGAACCCCATGAAGTTCCACTGCAGGGACCCCCTACTTCCAGAGATACTTACCTCCATAGGGGGCGCCGGTAGCCGCTCTGCTCGCCCAGCAGGGCTCACGTAATGGCGGCGCTTCAAAGCTCCCACGCCCTGTGGGCCAATAGGAAGCCGTGACATCATCTGGTGCGGCTGCTTATTGGCCCATGTGACGCGGGAGCTTTAAACTTGTAGGAGATACCGGCACCCCCTTCAGAGATAAGTATCTCTGGGGGTCCTCTGAGCTGAAAGTAACGGGGTTCAGCTCTGGCGACCGCCTGCTTGCATTGCTCCCTTAAATTCGCTGCGTGTGAATAGTAACACGTATACAGTGTATCACCCGAGTTCCTAAATAAACATATTGGGTATTTTGTATCATTCTAGTACATCAACCATAAATATGACAATGTTCCAAAGTGTAACAAGCAGAGCACACGCATTATCTGTCATTAGCGTCCGCAGGGGCTGTCAGTGTGTGCGCACATCGGCTTTTGTGGTTCAGAAAAAGTGTCTTACTTTGCCTCCCGTGGCCCAGATCCAGAGAAGGGTGCTAAGCTTATACTCTCATGAATCAGAATACTGGCGTGCTAAGTCTTAGCACTATTTTGTGGGTCTGGGTCCTAGTGAGTAGAGATGGGGGAATGTGTCAAAATTTGATCCACAAATTGTTTGCAGAGTTTTAGGAAAAATTTGATTTGTGGACAAATATTCGAGCGGATGTGTGCAATGCCTGCGGAGCCGCGATGCGCTCATTCGAGTCACATTTAATTTGCACGCCTTCATTAGACCTGACATTTGATTCGCACATAAGAGGGACACACCTGAGATATATGGGATATATGAGATATATGGGACATATGGGATATATGAGATATATGATAACAGGATATGCAAAGTATATTTAAATGACTCCTATTAGCATTTATCTCTGATATTTCAGGCGTATCCTTTTTCTCACTCGTCGAATAATTTGCTCATCTCTACTACTGAGAAGGGAAGTGGAAAAAAACAAATACTGACGTAATAGACCCTAATTCTCAGCTTTTTTTGTTACTATCATAACCTGGGCGAACTTTTGCGTTAACAAAAGGAAAAAACTTCGCAAACTTTCACAAAAAAATCCAAGTTCGAAAATGTAACAAAAGCGTAACAACATATTTTGAGTTTTTTCCCCCATTATTTTGTCAAAATCCAAAACAAATTGAGTTCCAGCAAAACAACTACTGTACACAAAAAATTTTATACACATCATTTTTATGTTGTTTTTATACATGCCATCAGGGGCAGATTTTCTGGACTGTATAAAGTATGACGCTGGAGCTGAATCTTCCCCAGAGATCAGTCCCTTATATTAGTTAAAAAAAGAGACATTAATTGTGAAAAGAAAGATGTCACCATTCACTTTTTAAAACAACTTTCATTAATTAGGTGCACTTCTCTTATAGGAATTGATTTATGCATGTAGGTACTGAGTAAGCCCCATCAACATCTGTGTCATTGCAGCGCCCCTGAGAAATGACCTAATTACACGTAAACTGCTCACAGTACCTGTAGGAAATAGTTAGTATTTTTTTGTTAAAGTTCACTAATTACATTTTATCTTATCCCATTTACTGGGGTCGTCAGCACCAATGGGGTTAATAAAACATAATAGCAAAACAGTCCCTCTATGCAATATATATATATAGTGTCAGAGCAGCAGAGAAGGGAGTAAGACATTGATATCCGAGTCTGCAGCTGCAGTAGGAAGCTTGGTCCACGGTTCAGTGTTGATCTGGTTTTTATATATTCCCTAGCACACGGCTGCATCATTGCTACAAATTTTGAGCTTCACAAGAAGTCGACAAACAACATAACCAGCCGTTCAAAAGTCAGGAAAACGTTTTCTGTGACTCCACAGCAAAGCAGATCAAAGTGGACAGTAAATGTGAAATAACACGCTATTACAGTACCGGGGAACATTGCTACAGTAAGGAAACCCAATCCGACATTTCACTTAAGAAAAAAACATATCAACTAGTTATTAGCCTCTTGTGGAACTGGTGGAGTTCCCCCTTGTACCTGCTCTTTTCCGGACACGGTATTTTCTCTTTGTCTTTAGATTCCATTAGGTTCAATCGTATCTGTTGTAAATGTTTTATTGATCAAACAAGATTACAACAAAAAACACGGTGTTTACTTTTCTTTTAAAATTTACACAATACAATTATCTGCCCACATTGGAAAATTATAAAAATGTCAAGTTTGAGTAGATAAAAACACAGCTGACGTTTTATTTTAGTTTTACATTGCAGAGCCTGTTAATCATGCTTTTGTTTCCAGGAATTATGGATTTCACATCAGCGCTGCGTGATTTATACTTTTGCTACATTAAAGTAAAGGCTTCTTCCCTTAGTGTATTTTAGAAAGAGAAAATCAGCACGTAAGCACAGTAAGCACAGCAAGTATAGTAAGCACGGTAAGTATAGTAAGTATAGTAAGTACAGTAAGCACAGTAAGCACAGTAAGTATAGTAAGCACGGTAAGTATAGTATGCACAGTAAGTATAGTAAGTACAGTAAGCACAGTAAGTATAGTAAGCACGGTAAGTATAGTAAGCACAGTAAGTATAGTAAGTACAGTAAGCGCAGTAAGCACAGTAAGTATAGTAAGTACAGTAAGCACAGTAAGTATAGTAAGCACAGTAAGTATAGTAAGTACAGTAAGCACAGTAAGTATAGTAAGCACAGTAAGTATAGTAAGCACAGTAAGTATAGTAAGTACAGTAAGCACAGTAAGTATAGTAAGCACGGTAAGCACAGTAAGTACAGTAAGCACAGGAAGTATAGTGAGTACAGTAAGCACAGTAAGTACAGTGAGCGCAGTAAGTTCAGTAAGCGCAGTAAGTATAGTAAGCGCGGTAAGTACAGTAAGCGCAGTAAGCACAGTAAGTATAGTAAGCGCAGTAAGTACAGTAAGCGCAGTAAGCACAGTAAGTATAGTAAGTACAGTAAGCACAGTAAGCACAGTAAGTATAGTAAGCACAGTAAGTATAGTAAGTACAGTAAGCACAGTAAGTATAGTAAGCACAGTAAGTATAGTAAGCACAGTAAGTATAGTAAGTACAGTAAGCACAGTAAGTATAGTAAGCACAGTAAGTATAGTAAGTACAGTAAGCACAGTAAGTATAGTAAGCACGGTAAGCACGGTAAGCACAGTAAGTACAGTAAGCACAGGAAGTATAGTGAGTACAGTAAGCACAGTAAGTACAGTGAGCGCAGTAAGTTCAGTAAGCGCAGTAAGTATAGTAAGCGCGGTAAGTACAGTAAGCGCAGTAAGCACAGTAAGTATAGTAAGCGCAGTAAGTACAGTAAGCGCAGTAAGCACAGTAAGTATAGTAAGTACAGTAAGTACAGTAAGCACAGTAAGTATAGTAAGCACAGTAAGTATAGTAAGCACAGTAAGTATAGTAAGTACAGTAAGCACAGTAAGTATAGTAAGCACAGTAAGTATAGTAAGTACAGTAAGCACAGTAAGTATAGTAAGCACGGTAAGCACAGTAAGTACAGTAAGCACAGTAAGTATAGTATGCACAGTAAGTATAGTAAGTATAGTAAGTACAGTAAGCACAGTAAGTATAGTAAGCACGGTAAGTATAGTAAGTACGGTAAGTATAGTATGCACAGTAAGTATAGTAAGTATAGTAAGTACAGTAAGCACAGTAAGTATAGTAAGCACAGTAAGTATAGTAAGCACAGTAAGTATAGTAAGTACAGTAAGCACAGTAAGTATAGTAAGCACAGTAAGTATAGTAAGTACAGTAAGCACAGTAAGTATAGTAAGCACGGTAAGCACAGTAAGTACAGTAAGCACAGGAAGTATAGTGAGTACAGTAAGCACAGTAAGTACAGTAAGCACAGTAAGTATAGTAAGCACGGTAAGCACAGTAAGTACAGTAAGCACAGGAAGTATAGTGAGTACAGTAAGCACAGTAAGTATAGTAAGTACAGTAAGCACAGTAAGTATAGTAAGCACAGTAAGTATAGTAAGCACAGTAAGCATAGTAAGCACGGTAAGCACAGTAAGTACAGTAAGCACAGTAAGTATAGTATGCACAGTAAGTATAGTAAGTACAGTAAGCACAGTAAGTATAGTAAGCACGGTAAGTATAGTAAGTATAGTAAGTACAGTAAGTATAGTATGCACAGTAAGTATAGTAAGTATAGTAAGTACAGTAAGCACAGTAAGTATAGTAAGCACAGTAAGTATAGTAAGCACAGTAAGTATAGTAAGTATAGTAAGTACAGTAAGCACAGTAAGTATAGTAAGCACGGTAAGCACAGTAAGTACAGTAAGCACAGGAAGTATAGTGAGTACAGTAAGCACAGTAAGTACAGTGAGCGCAGTAAGCACAGTAAGTATAGTAAGCGCAGTAAGTACAGTAAGCGCAGTAAGCACAGTAAGTATAGTAAGTACAGTAAGTATGGTAAGCGCAGTAAGTATAGTAAGTACAGTAAGTATGGTAAGCGCAGTAAGTATAGTAAGTATAGTAGGCACAGTAAGTATAGTAAGTACACTAAGTATAGTAAGTATGGTAAGCACAGTAAGTATAGTAAGTATAGTAATGCCAATTTCATCTGTAAGGAAGAAGTGGGAAAAGCAAAGGAGAGAAAAATACCTTTACCTTCATCCTATTAAAAACCTCTTTTAATCACGTCTGATAGGAGATTATAACTTTACCAGATAATTGTTCTGACTTAAAAGAAAAGTGGGCGTTCTGCCTTTAGTAACAAACAATGACGTTAGGAAAAAGTCAACATAATATTAATGGCATTTGCAGAAAGCCACAGCGGCATTTCTACTGTACTACACAACACACCTACTGTACTACACAACACACCTACTGTACTACACAACACACCTACTCTACTACACAACACACCTACTCTACTACACAACACACCTACTCTACTACACAACACACCTACTGTACTACACAACACACCTACTGTACTACACAACACACCTACTGTGCTACACAACACACCTACTGTGCTACACAACACACCTACTGTGCTACACAACACACCTACTGTACTACACAACACACCTACTGTACTACACAACACACCTACTGTACTACACAAGACACCTACTGTACTACACAACACACCTACTGTGCTACACAACACACCTACTGTGCTACACAACACACCCACTGTGCTACACAACACCTACTGTACTACACAACACGCCTACTGTACTACACAACATGCCTACTGTACTACACAACATACATACTGTACTACACAACACACCTACTGTACTACACAACAAACCTACTCTACTACACAACACACCTACTGTACTACACAACATGCCTACTGTACACAATTTTTTTTACTGTACTACTCAACATACCTACTGTGCAGTATCACCTAAATGTTATACAGAAAAATACAATACGATACATTATCAAATATACAGTATCCTGTTTGTTAAATCACTTTGTCTTCCATTAAATGTGGCCGTGTGAAACAGTCACATTGGTGCCAGCTTTTTATGACTGTTTGTTTGTTCACCAGCGTGACGGGCTTTGCCTTGAAACAGTGGCTAAGGATTTCTTTGGTCACAGAGGAATGAAGATGCCTTGATATGTGCAAACTAATAACCGTGGATAGCAATGAGAGAATGGAAAGCTCCGTATTGGTAAATGGTCATTTCTGAGGAGTAACCAGGACTCATATTTCCTTCTGGTCTCAGGAATGTATGTGTCTGCTCATCCAAACAATTACAGTATTACACATTGAATGATATATGGACGGAGCCACAAAATGTCAAGACATACTGTATAATGTCAGACCTTATACAGAAAACATCTTGCACATTACATTTCCTCTTCTCCAATTTGTACTTCACCCACTGACCTGTAACGTATTGAAGGGTAATAATTGACTGCCCCTCCAGCATTTAAATGGTGTAGTATTTAATAAGGGTTGTTTCTTTTTCCATATTGTATCAAATCCATTTGGTCAAAAACACAGTGTCCCATTAGTAAATGAGTTAAGCACATATACTGAGCCGTGTGTACTTATGGAGTACACAAGAATGATTCCATTGAGTAGTAAGGACCCCTAAGGTGCGGTAGCCAATCAGATTGTTCCATTCAGATATTTTTGTTTTATTTGTTTAAACATGAACTTTGTCGCTTGATAGAAGAATCTTTAGCCAAAATATCAACCACCTTTGTGCTTCAAACTACCTAGCAATTTTAAGCTTTAGCTATTCATGCAAACTATTAGCAACAAGCTAAAACTGAGCATTCTGAATTCATGAATTTTGGGTTTTTAACTCTTTTGTAAAATCCACTTGCATGTAAATTTAACAACAAAATCATATTCACAGCAGAATTGGTACCAGTAGCCACAAAAAGACAGAACTGTATCATACAAAACAGAAGACATAAATCAATGATAACTTGTAAAACACATACTGTACAAAGACCGCTGAGAAAAATGTAGATAATCATATTTAGAACTTCCAGTAACTGGAAATACAAATAATAAAAAAAATGTATCTAGTGTACAACAATGAGCGATGTCTGACGCTTAGGGCCATACATGTGGGATGTAACAGAGGGGGGGCCGCAGCTGTCACTGTGTTATGTAGACTGTAGATAAGACTAACATTGGACGTGTTTGGAGGTAGTTGGGACACTATGGGTGGCCAATATACTGGTTGTTCATCTTTGTCGTAGCAGTGAACTAATGAATATATTATCCCTCCGTTTTGTACACAGTATTATTGCTGTATTTTCAAACCGAAGCAACTAATTGTCCACTTTAAAAATATTGATACAGTAATTCATGGCTTTATTGTACAAAACTATTTTCTGAATACCACTTGTAAGTGACGCTTAACCAAAATGTCACCCTTGAATAAATGCAACAGTTGACTTATCTACTTAAAATGCGGCATTTAAAAAGATGGATAAATACACCGGGTGATTTTTTCCATTAAGCCATTTGTTAGCAAAAGTTGGATAAGGACATTTAAATACACATTAGACTCCGGCATACTGTAAAAGTAGCTAATTTAGTTGAAATGTTGACATGTTCTTTCACGTTGAGCGTAATAACTCTGCAGCTACAAACCGTTCCTAAATGAAGTCGTTCTTATGTACTCTGTGTAAAGCCATTTTATATACGTTCAGTGTTATCCTTTTAGGCCTCCCGCCCATTTAATTTTCTGCAGTTTTACTTTTTTCCCATTTATAATTGGGGAAGCAGCCTAAATATACCTATAATCTGCACAATGGCCTGTTTATGGTGAGTCATCTTTAATTCATGTTATCCTAGTTTACAATATGGCAAGAAACGTCTCTTTTATTGTTACAAGTACATTGTATCATATCGCCCATATTAATTCTGTAAGTTATTTTTAACACTGTCTTTGTTAAATCATAAAAAAACTATAATAATGCCGAACAGTGAGAATGAAGGTTATTGACTGGGCAGAAGGATGGGATCTTGACATGAAGCTGTCGGTGCTTGATACAGCTAGCAGAAAGATAATTGGTTTCTAATTTTGTCATGGACGAAATGTTCATTACAATCACAGTGTATTACTGCAGTCCTTGAGAAACGGGCACAATTAGGACATGAATGGTGCGACGTCCACGCCTACTATTCGCAAAGCTTCACTTGTATATGTTGCAGGTTTCAGGGTAAGCAAATAGCAGATGCCACGTGGTACCACTGCCCCGGCTGAAATAAAGGGATTGGTTCAGAACTGGGAAACCCATGTAGGTGTAAGAATAATTATGTATATAGCGCTGACCAGGCACACAGTGCTGTACATAGAATTGTATTGCCCTTTAGAGCTTACCATCTGGGAGCAGGGAAAAGGGTCTCCTAGCTCAATCCTAAAATTGCAATGGAAAAGGTGCAATGAGAAGGCATTAATTTAACAAACTAAGAAGCAAAAGGCTATAATGTGGCACGAGAGCCATGCTTAACATAAGACTAAAATCAATATGGGGAGAAACACCGCAAATATTCAATCCCACTGGTACAGATGGACACTTGGCGGGTAATAACTCATTTGGGGGAGGGGTGGGGGGTATGTTATCGCTTTCAGGTTTACTTGTGTTGTGCTTAGTTCCCAGACAGGCTGGTATTTTGAGGATCAATAATGCAAAGGGTGAACGATTGCATCTTATGAACACAAGTTTTAGGACAGGGCTGGCCAACTCCAGTCAGCGACTGAGCCACAGATTGAGACACCTGTGCTGAAGCAGGGATATAGAGAAAACCTGACCTGTTGGTGGCCCTTGAGGACTGGAGTTGGCTACCTTTGCTTTAGGAGATTAAGAAGATCTCTAAAAATGTATTTGCAAGATCAACATTGTAGGCCGAGCAAAAGGAGAAGATCACGATGCTCGGCATTAAAAGCGCAGAATGCAAATGCTAATAGGAATTGCGAGGCTTCATGGACCAGGAGGATATTATAACTGATTTGCATGGCAATATCTTTGCAAATTATACGCTATCTTCTTGTGCTAGAGGTTATTTACTGGCAGTACGTCTGTGCATCTTTTGCTTATTCAGACTTCAGTTTCCTAAGGAAGATAGCCTACAGTGGGTGTGAAATGGATTTGCTATGGTCCATTAACTTATTCAGTGAGTTTAATGTGCTTTTTTTTCTCAAGCTTTAAGCTATTATTAGGGGACAGAGATTTATAAAAGCAGAGCGATTCCTGAGTTTTAGTCAATCTTAATAAAACATTGTACACAACTTCTCTGCTGCTGTTAGTTTCAGGCAATTTGTACAGCGATTGGTCATTTGAATTCATGAGACTGTGAACCAGTTTCACCTATAAATCACCAGAGCCCTTTCCACACTGCTTGGGGGGAATGGCCAGAACTGATAGGGATGTCAGCATTATCTTTATAAGCCGTTTACCTTCTTGTTCCAAAGGGACCACTATAGGTATCAAGCCCTTCAAAATGTGTTCATTTTTAAATTAAATTGACAATTAAAGGCATATTTAACGTGCTTTTTCTATATCCAGTGTATCAGTGTATTTAGCCCATATTTGTTTTTTGCACCAATAAAAAATACAGTTTATTTATAAAGGGTAACCTGTAATTTTTCACATTGCAGCAGAGTTCATTATAAGGTGTATCGTGTCCCAAGGACTCAACCGTTCTTATTTGCTTAATAAAAGCAAGGCTTCATTTGCTTGATTTTCTTTTCTCTAGTAGTATTTTTTATCTTTAGCCTGGAGAACAGCTGGAACAAATAACCTGAACTGTCACCCAACTTGTATCAAATAAAATCCAAATTATTGCAATAATGTTTTGTACATTGCCTGCAAACCAATAATAAGAAAGGTAATATTGTAATTATAGAGAAGAGTTGCTTTAATTGCATTCAAATGATCCAAAGGGGTGGAATAATGATTAGATGAGGGTGAATGGGGATTATCAGACTAATCACCATTTGCCCTCATTTGCAGGTATGATAAAGGGAGCTTTATAGGCTAGAACTGATAATGACAATTTAAAAGAAACAAAAGGATGAATAATAGTTAGTACATGTTGGCATTAACGTGAACACTTAGTTCTGTTTGATGCAACCAAACGTCATTGTTTCCTTCTCTGATGTCTTCTCCTCTTCACTCCCTCCTTCTGTTAGGGTTCCATAAGGCTCTGTTCTTGGCCCTCTGCTCTTCGCACCCTACACCTCCTCTCTTTGTGAACTAATGCAATCTTTTGGCATTCAGTATCATCTTTACTCCGATGACACCCAAATCCATCTCAACTGCCCTGACCTCTCCCCACTTTCTTGTCCCTTGTCTCCAACTGTCTCTCTGAAATCTCCTCCTAGATGTCTCACCGCTACGTAAACATGTCCAAAACAGAATTCATATTCTTTCCCCTTCCACTGCGACTGCCACACCAACACTCTCCTTAACAATCAATAACACCACAATCTCCTTAACTGTCAATAGCGCCATAATCTCCTCATCGCATCATGCACGCTGTCTAGGGGTCATCTTTGACTCTGATATCGCCTTCATTCCTCACATTCAATCCCTCACGGAGGGAGGAGCACAAAATATTACTGTTGGCTTTTGCTTCTATGTGTTGAAATGTTACAGCAAGGATTGCTAAACGTGTCCTGATGCCCAGTATTATTATGATATGGATAGAGCTGTACATTCGGGAAAGATTATTTTAATCAGGTGGAAGTAGTTTAGAAAACACCAAGCAAAAGAACGTTACAGAAGTGGCTGGTACTATATCTGCTACTTCAGATGTCCGTGCATTAACCACAAATGCCCTCATCTTCATAGTGGTTGCAAATACACTGCCTTTCTGACCACACATTTAGGACCCTTGCATCAGTGTGTATGAATAGGACATTTAATGTTCAATAATGTGATTAAATGAATGATCAAACTATAAAGCACATAGTTGATTAAAGAAACATGGCACTTTCACTAACTAGGGGCAATGGTCAAATGGTGATGGTTTTACTACCAACGAATACAGAGTATCACTACTTTTTTATTTTCACAACTAGCGCCGCTAGGTTTTTAGTTACAAACACATTAATCCCCTTTTTAGAAGTCCCATTATCGTCCTATTTTTACAGCATAAATATTGCCAAATTCTTTTTGTAAAACTCAGGCCAAAGAGGTTTGCACTTATAGTTAATAAATGTACGGATATTGTACATCAGGCACAACACTTTCTCTAAACCTTGTGTAACTCTGCATAAGGAAGTATAAATCAGAAAGACAGGAGGAGTGCCCAGGCTGGCAGTGTAACAGGGACATGCAAGTGAAAAGTGAAGAACACACAGTAAGTGGGAATGGAGAAAACAGGAATATTGAAACGCCAACCTTCACAAGGACTGTGTCCAGTCTGCTTAAGTATATGACATTTCTATAATTGGTGGAGCGCAAATCAATATCCAAATTAAATGCGGGGTCACAATGACCTTTGTATCAGGTCTCACTCCTTGTTGTCTTCTATGATTGTCTCAAAGAAAGAAAAGGCAGGACAAGGAGGGAGATATGCAGGATGAGTAGCACACAGCCAAAAACAGGAGGAGAGAGATCCATATATTGAAAAAATACTTTATTGGAAGGTCAAAAGCATAGAGGAGCAAACCTCCTACGCGTTTCATACGTGTGTACTTTGTTATGAATTCACCCACCCTTCTGTCAAGTCTGGATATAAATTACTATATATGCCCTGTGCTTGAGCACTCTTACCACGCTCTATATCCACGACACGGAGGGAGGCCTGATACAGCGGTCGTTCTGACCTTGGATATATTGATTTGTGTTCCACCAATTATATAAACTGCATAAGGGAGGTATTTATAATGCAACTATTACTGTATAATTTCAAATATCCATCTACTGTATGCAAAACAGCAGGCAAAAAAAGGCATCAACTGTGAATGTAGTAACTTGGTATTCTTGTAACTTATTGTAATGTTGTAACTTGGTATTCTTGTAACTTATTGTAATGTTGTAACTTGGTATACTTGTAACTTATTGTAATGTTGTAACTTCGTATTCTTGTAACTTATTGTAATGTTGTAACTTGTTGTACTGTTATGGCTTTCAACTTTTAAGTCACTTCCATAAGCCAAGTCATTCACCTGAAAACACACAATCCAGGGCTTTAACTGCGTAGCATAATCTGTGGATATTTAGTACATAATGTAGTATATGTCCAAGAACACAGACCAATGGGAAAAAAGACTGAGAATCCATCTACTGTATGCAAAACAGCAGGCAAAAAAAGGCATCAACTGTGAATGTAGTAACTTGGTATTCTTGTAACTTATTGTAATGTTGTAACTTGGTATTCTTGTAACTTATTGTAATGTTGTAACTTGGTATTCTTGTAACTTATTGTAATGTTTTAACTTGGTATACTTGTAACTTATTGTAATGTTGTAACTTCGTATTCTTGTAACTTATTGTAATGTTGTAACTTGTTGTACTGTTATGGCTTTCAACTTTTAAGTCACTTCCATAAGCCAAGTCATTCACCTGAAAACACACAATCCAGGGCTTTAACTGCGTAGCATAATCTGGGGATATTTAGTACATAATGTAGTATATGTCCAAGAACACAGACCAATGGGAAAAAAGACTGAGAATCCATAAAATACATTTACTGGAGAGATGTGTTTGTGGGAGGTTGCTTTATTCACATTCTTCTCCCTGCTTGATTTCCAGAACAACCCTTTAATGGTGTAAAGCTGGGGTTGTGGGGTTTTTAGCTTCCAGACATCTGATGGGAATACACATGTTCTCTGAAAACCACCTGGGGCTTATTCCTTCTGTTGGAAAATAGATTCCTGTGTAAATGAGCAAAACTGTGATCTTTACAATGGCTGAATGTGAACATAATGTTCGGACAGTGAATGAATAAACAACACATTTTGAACAAAGACCTTTATAATTTGGGTGCAAAGTTAGGCTGCACTTATAGTCCCGGCTACGGCCGCATCAAAACACGTTGATGTAATCCGTCGCGTGGGCTTATAGTGGGCGCGACCGCGACGGCGCACGGCGTGACACAGCGACCAAAATCGCTGAAGTCAATAGATCTAGATTTTTCCGGTATTCGCCGCGTGACGTCAGCAGCACGTGAGCAGTTCAGCCAATGAAGGCGAAGCGCTCACGGCCACGCCTCTGCCATGCCCCCCAGTCGCCCTCTCTTGTCTCCTGCACTATAAGGAAGAATCACAATTACAACGGCGAAGGATGACATCATGAGGTCGCGTGGCCGTAGCCAGGACTATAAGCGCAGCCTCAGGCTACAGTAAATGGCCCATAGTGTAAAATTCACTTGAAATGAACATTTGACCTATTACTAATGGCTGAAAACTGAATACAGTAGAATGGACGAGAGATATAGCTCACGTGTAAGTATTGGTGAGCAATCTCCTTCTGTTCGCTTGTTACAAAGTGCCCGTGTTGGCTTACTGCAGGATTCCTGCTCCACCAGGTGAGATCTAGTTAACCACTTCACTGCCCCAGAGGCATGAAACAAAATATTTACCTAAATGAATGTAACCCGCACCTAACGTTCCTGTATTTCATTTTGTGATGTGAGCGCTTGACTTGAACGGAAAAGGTTGTGAGAGCACTGAGCTCGTTTCTGTGAACTATATCATTTTATTTGGGTTATGTTTTCTATTTGTTCCTCTGCTTAGTAGTGTAACATATTCATCAACTGTTCCAGATGTTGGACTCTTAATAGTCTCTAAGTGTACTATTTGACACTTAATTTTTCATACATCCTATGTGAAAGTCTCCAATTCCTCATCCTCTTGTTATTTAACATCCTGATCATATGCCAGGTCCTAAATGGTCTTGAAATATAACCACCTGGAATAAAGAAAAAAACTAGAAAAGGGGCTTCTCACAACATTTCCAGGAGAAACCCCTTTACTTTCGGTTACGACCTGTTCAGTTCTAGAGGTGTCTGCAGTGTTAAACCCAACTGTGGTTTAATTCATAAGATAAAATATGAAGTGTGTAATGAAGATAATATCTCACAATTTTACCTAACACTAATCCTTATTATGGGTGCACGCGGTTCGAATCTTCCATGGAGCCGGTAAGCAATAAATATATACCAAAGGGACATGAAAGCATGGAAATGGCAGCCAAGCATAAGAAAGGAACACTGGGAAGAAAGGAATATGGATGAAAACGTTTGTTTTTCCACTATTTATAATTGTAATGATTGTATTAATGAGATTATGGTACGGTATATAATATTTGGTCATGCCGCAAACCACCAGAATACCTGGGTTACTGGTTGCAAACATATATGGTACACATTTATAGCCTTTGAGTCTAGTCCAGGTGTTATAGAGAGGGAATAACCGTGTGTGATTTTCAGCAGAAATATAATATTTTGGGGCTAGCACCTTTCTGTGCTGTTGAGATATTCACACCTACAAATTGTGCAACAGTAACTCTAATCTGATTGTATTAAAACTTGAAAACATTTCACATACTGCTAATACCCTACACTAGCCTACAGATAAAAATAAGTGGCAGAAATAACAAAGCAATTTCGGGAAAAAGGGGTAATTTCTTTTCTTTTTTGGAAGGTTTTTCAGAAAGCTCCCATTTGTAATTGAATGCTTTTATGACAGGCACCTTGTCATTTAATTTTTAAAAGAGACCAATTAAATAAATAATATATAATTTTGAGGAATGTATCCTATGAAGGGTATATTCTAATACCTTAGTAGGCAAGGAGCCAAACGGAAGACCAGCCAGCTCTGTTCTGGCTCACTTTCCAGTTCTTTATTTTTTACTACATTCCTCCTTTATCAAGAAACATTTCTCGGATACATTGATTGGCCTTTACTAATTTTCACAGCTAACATATTCCATATGTTCAAGCTTTGCGTATGTTAAACATTATTCCACACTTTCCAAGTGATTTGCTAAGGAGAGGAGGAAGGAGAAATGAAAGTGTAATTTTAGATTGTGTTTTAATTAAAGTATCTAGATGTTTCATATCTGCAGACAATGTTACTGTAACTTTCAGGCACAGCACTTATCCCAGGACTGAATCATAAAATAATGCATCACCCAAACTGTTTAGCCACTAAGAAGATTTGCTGCAGCATGCAACTCCAGGGGAAATTGCTGAATTGCATTTAGCACGGATAATAAATTGCAATTTTAGAACCAAGTACTATATTTGTTAGTGCTTGCTATTCAAACAACTGCAATAATCTTAGAATGAGGGGGTAGTTATCAGGGTTTAAAAACTATGATCTCTCTCCCTCCCACCCCCCTATAAATAAACACGATACATTCACTGTGATTCGCTATACTTACTATATTCACAATACGCGGTACATTATCACGGCTTAATCATCGGTCGGCCATTGGCTTGAATGGAAGTTAACGCCAAGCGAATTTAGTGAATCCTCCCATTTAATTTCTCGATTCATTTCTATTCTCCCATAGCGCATTCTTAGTAGAAATAGCACCAAGTGGCCAAAACCGCCCAATGTCGTCTGAAATGTGTAAGGTTTGCGTTGTCCTCAGCTTTGACTAACCCATCGAATAACCCATATGAGAGCTTATTCCATCCTCCCCATGCTGAAGAACAGTTCAGCTCCATGAATCTGATGAAGCCATACAGAATAAGGCCATTACGGTTTGGGGGGCGTATCGGTGTTTAGGAGTAGAAATGCTTCTGTGGAGGAACGTGGGGGAAACATTAGCTATTTGGCACTGGGAAATGATCTTCATTATTGGTTCTTGCGGCATGTCGCTTTTTATGATGGTGCGTAATCCCTGTTCAGCCAGAGGGGCCTGCTATGTCATATATAGCGATTTGTTGCAAGCCCCTTCAGAAACAAAGGTGTTTATTTTAAGGCTGCACCGTGACAAAAGTAATCTATGTATGGAGAAAGGGGTATCCAAATCAATACCCAGGTGTGAGGAAACCCCAACTCTAGCAAGTAAAGACTTACTGGCAACAACATAGATACCATGAAACTGTACAAGTCATAGTTAAATAATACTGTATGCTGGAAGCAGAAGGACCAATGTTTTAGCTCCCTGTCAGGACCTTCATCAGGGTCACTGGGGTTGGGTGCAAAGATAATTCTATTATCTCTTAAAGCTCCTGGGAATCCAAACCCAAACATGTCAAAAACTGCTTACTTAACATGGAATCACCCACTGTACAACTCATTCAATGCCAGCTGATTCAATCCTGATCCACATACAAAAGGACAAATACAAAAAGAATTTCTACAACCAGACAATTTCTGTCAGTCATGTTGTCTCTTACAGTCAATCCACCCAGCCGCAGAAACACAATGTGACTAGTGGAATTACTACAAGATAGATTCAATTCCTTCCAGTTGAGTGGTCTAATACAATATATCAGTGGACAGCAAGGGCAGACAGCAGACATAGGCTCATTGCTACCTTGGTAATGGTTTGTGTCACAGTTCCTGGAAAAAGATATCAGTCCTAGTGCCTGGTAAAGTTTAGCACCTTCCTATGCAGCAGTTAATATTTCATACACAACTGTGTTTTTTAGTCTAGTATCCCCCTCTTTGGGCACTACTTATTCTATAAATGGGTTAATGCCTTAAGGGGTTAACTGGGTGGGATCACCCTGGTTTCACATATCCCCTCTCTACCCCGTGACCCACGATGCCATGATAGGGAGCATAGAGGGAATATATAGCTCCACCATACATTCTAGAAGCAGGTACTTCAGAGTTCTGACCGGGGTCCTCACTGTGAGTCCTGTAAATAGGGTTGTGTGTATAGTCATGTGTAGTAAGATGTGTCCTGTCACCATTTGTAGTTTTCAGTTCGGAATGTGCCCTATAGGGTAATGTCTGTTGTACCCACCCAACACCCTGCACCCACCCAGCACCCTGCTAAGGTCTGAGAGACAGAGCACTGCCAATGGGTATAGTTAATGTGATGTGACCCCCTTTGGAGCCGGGCAAGGAAGGTTTCAGTCTGTTTACAAGTGTGATTGAAAGATAAGTAAGATATTAGAAACATATTTGTGAGTTTCATGGGCAAATAATGAAATACGCAGTAACCTCAGTGTTTATGGTCCTTGCTGATAGGTTATAGAGCCGTGCAGGTGAGAGTAAGTCAGTATGATATACAGCGCAGCTGAAATTGGGACTTTAGAACACAAACAGGAGGAGACTTGCTGCGATATGAAATGTGGAGCAGTTGATCTGGGACTGGGAGCCTGGATTTGACAAGTTTATGTTTAGGATTTCCCACTGAGGCAGCTATGTCATTGGCTTAGTAAATTTTCCTAACCAGCTACCGTTTTACAAGCTGCAGTGAGATGGTTACAATAATAATAAGACCCTGTGTGATCTTTGCTTTTAAAGCAGCATTACTGCTGTTAATAATCAAAGCTGAAACATATCATACAAATCCATTAAACAGCGTAAAGGATTGATGTAATCACCATACAATGGCCGCCTGGGACTGCAATGCACAGTAAAGGAGCATGTCTTCTTACCAGCTCTTCTGAAGGAGCAGCTCTCTGGTAATATCAGACTTTACACTGAGGAAGACAATGGGGCCGATTCACAAAGCAGTGATAACTGCTTGTAAGTGCGATCAATGCCTTTGTAGCGCAATACTGCCCGCTGTGCGATTCACAAAGCAGTGATAATAGTGCAGTATCGCGCTATAATTACCTTTTATCACTAATAAACAGTCAGTGAAAAAAAAGTCGCATGATAGGCCGAAAAACGTCAAACCCACCATTTTTTGCCAGTAAGCGCTATTTATAAAGCAGCGATACTATAAAAGCTCACCATTTATTTTCATCAGCTAAAGCTAGCGCATAAAAGCATTATTTTTTTTTCCACAGCATTAATACAAGAGGCCGGCGGGGGTCTCCGGGTGGTCCCTGCGGGTGTCTGGGGGGTCTCAGGTGGTCCCCGCGGGTGTCCAGGGGTCCCTGTTGGCCTGCGGTACCAATACTGTGCCTAAAGAAAAATATGTATACATTCAAATAAATACATCCCTCCCCCCAATACATACAGTACAATAATCGGCAAAAGTACTATTATCCAGATATGGATAATAGCTCATTTAACCATTATAAAATAAAACATTAGCCAGCCAGCATAAATAAAGTAAATAAACCTTTCTACTTACCCCTGCCATCATGAAGGGTATCCTCATCGTCATACTCCAGGTCCAGGTCCTCCGATGCCAGCAAGAATACATGAAAAAAATACAATCTAATGGCCCCTAAACCCTTTATCAACATAGCGGTAAATAACCGCTATAGTAATAAAGGGGTTAACCCACCCTCCCCTGCTACCCACCCGGGAGGCCTAACCACCCACCCCGGGACCACTATACCCACCATGTACCCATTGATTGGCATAGTGGTACATCATACCCATATAATATGGGCATGATAAGATATTATAGCAGTCAATGGTCACCCTAATAAAAAAAGCATAAAGGCCAAAAATACACACTAATAAAAGATATACACAAACACCTAAACAACCCAATTCAATAAATAAAAACACTAGCCAACCAATTAAATAAATTAAAGCACTAGCCAACCAATTAAACAAATAAAAGCACTAACCAACCAATCAATTCAATAAATAAAAGCACTAGCCAACCAATTAAATAAATAAAAGCACTAGACAACCAATTAAATAAAAGCACTAGACAACCAATCAATGAAATAAAAAAAAACTAGCCAACACATCATTTAAAACAAGTACCCAACAAAATAAATAATTAATTAAAAACGCTAAACAATCGGAAAATGAAATAAAAACAAGCCATCCAATTTGCAAACAAACAATTTAAGCCAAACAATAAACAGAAAACTAAAAAAACAACAATCAATAGAAATAAAGCATTTGCCAACAAATGAATTGGCTGTCACTGTATTGATTTCTACCTTATACGGCCACAGATTAATACATTATCAGTCAATGGGCAATGAAAAACATAAAAAGAAACAAATACAATTAAAAAAACCTGTAAAAATAAAATTACATACATTAAAAAAATGTCTTACCTTTAGAAGCGTTGACCCTCCAAATCCTGGCAATTCTGCAAGATCTCGTACCGAGACATCATCAAAGTCACTCCAACGCCATCCCCCTTGAAGATCCGGAACAGGAAACAAAATTCTTCTTTCTTTTATCTTCTATCACTGTCTTCTTTCTTCATCTGTCATTATGTCTTTCTTTTCTTCACCCGATACAAAGGTAAGTATCTCTCGAAGCAGGGGTCCCCGGAGCTGAAATTAACACAGTTCCACACCAGAGACGCCATGCTACAATTATATATATATATATATATATATATATATATATATATATATATATATATATATATATATATATATATATATATATATATATACTGTATTTAATAAAATACATATATATTACTGCTTTCAGGTATATGTTACATTGTAAGCTGCCCTTTGGGTGGGGGCGCATTGCGTCTGCAGGATTCTGTGTACGTTGCTGTGCACACTGTCGGTACTATATAAGGAACAAATATTATTATTATGAAACACTGAAAGCTGATATACTTTCATCATGAATCCCCCCATTTTATCACCATGAGGCGGAGGGGGAAGAGGTCGTTCCCGGGAGTGAGCACATGACATGTATACTGGATGTACGAGACTTGGGGCCTCTTCGGAAAAATAGCACATACTATAAACAGACATTTTCCAGAAAAAGAAAGAAAGATGATGTTGTATAAAAGGAGGGGAGAATTTGTAGGAGAGAATGTGTAATAAAACTCCAGTGGGATCATGCATACATGAAATAATATATATAATAGAATGATTAACTTTTTATCCTAGCTTTGCAGACTCTTTGTAACGGGTTCTCTGTATTTGGTGTGACACTGACGTCATTCTCCTGGGGAAAAAACCCTATAAAAACCTCCTAAGCTGCGCAGTGAGAAAATGTCGTAAGTTACTATTAAGCCACACAAGAAGTGAAAAGGTCATGAGCTGAGCTATATTGAAATGCATAAAATGCCTGTGAGGCAGCTGAAGGAAAGAGTCGCCATCTAAATGAGATCCACTGAGATAGCTGCCATTGTTATTGTGATCAAAATGATGATAAGCAATCCCGTTCACAATGCATTAGATATTGTATTTCTCTGATGGATGCACCTAGACACCAGTTATGGAGCGCCTGCCAAGATGCCAGCTTGTTACCTCTTGCTTGACTTGGGCTGGAATAAACATTATTTACGTTGTCTTATATGTCTGAATACGATTCTTCCCGTGGTTTCAGTATGTGGCTTGTGTGAAGTAGTCATTTGATTCTTCAACCAACAGAGCGTAATGTTCAACGTGAGATCAAAGCATGGACTTAAGTCTAAGGGGCTAGATCAGCCGAAATGGGACATTAGGACATTTTCGGCTGATATCGAATAACCCCTGAAAGTTGTACCAACGGAAGCGCAGTATTTTGTTCCTTGGTTTATTTAATCTAATTGTGCTTTCTTCTCCCCTGAAGTCAAGTGGTTTATATAGGGTTAAATGAATCTGAAATCTGTTACAAGTCTTGATGAACATATTCAACCTTAACTCAAAGCAGAAATATCCCATTTGTGATGATGGAGATATTCTTGTTACACTGTAATTACAATACTCCACCAAGTTCAGAATCCATATGTCCACAACTACACTACAGTATGTTAAACAGATAACATGTTTCTTCCCCCTCCCCTCCCCTTAACTGCAATCACTAGTACATATTGTTTAGACTTCATCTGACATGGGCCCTGGGCACTTTATAATTAATAAACATGTTTATTGTTCTTCCCTACAGTGATTACAATCCCTAAACCCTAGACAAGGTTTGAGCTGCTGCGGCATTTCAGTGTACAGTACCCCTCTGTCTGGTAAATTTCCAGTGGATGGAAGAACTAGGCCAGATGTATTGTAACAATGTGTCACAATGGCAGCCAGTTCAGCGGGTTATGGTATAAGCTTTCATTACCAGAAGTACCTGCAGTTTAGGAATACATTACATGCCCTTCAAGTGGTTAAACAAGCACCACACATGCAGATACTGTTATAAAATACACCTGGAAAAGCACTTAAGCTTGAATATAATATAAGGTTTATTGAATTAAGGCCAAATGAATCATCAGATTGTACAACAAACATACAGTATTTATTATATAGTGACTGTATAAGTATAAGCATTCATATTATGCTTATGGATCATTCCATAGTTTCCCATGGAGATAATATTACACAATTAAATTGTTTCTTCATAAGCTCTGGAGGTGAAACTTGGTTAAAATGTAGATACTGTAGTTACATGGTGTAATTACTTGATAATTACCAATGGAACATTCAAAATTGTTATTGATTAACAAGGTTTAATTAGAACCCTCAAAATAAGACCAGTGGACAAAGAGCAGTTAAGCAGTTACTCTGGGCTGCACAGAGATACGTTCCTCATTTAAAGACCTCCTTGTTGGATGTCAGGAGATGAGGGAACTTTCTCTGGCTAATTTGCTGGACATTGGTTATTATTTAATTTATAAAGAACTGCCAGTGTACACTATACTGTACTATAAGCCAGGGGTCCTTAACTACAGTCCTCAAGCCTCCCCTAACATGTCAGGTTCAGGATATCCCTGCTTCAGCACAGGTGGCTCAGTCAGGCCCTGCTTCAGCACAGGTGACTCAATCAGAGGCTCTCCATTTGAGCCACCTGTGCTAAAGCTGGTCTATCCTGAAAACCTGGCTCGAGGCCTGGAGTGGAGCACCGCTGCTCTATGTAATAACAAGATGGGAAGAGCCCAAATTAATGTCAAGATGCCTCGTACTTGGCCAGGTCAGATATAAGTACAGTAATTAGCATCATGTTTGGTTCTATAAATCATTACTCGCCGTGCCCTATAATCATTGGAAATAGGAGGTTAATAAACCAAGGACAGCTCATGGAGATGTATAACCTATATTCGCTCCACTTATCAAAACGGGGAGTCCTAAGAGACTAATATTGAAAACGGGGTTACATGAAGGCAGGAGTCACTTCATCTGCAGTTTGTATCCTAGTGCTGTAACCCTACTTAATTTAAATTATTATAGATATACTTATAAATATATGACCACCAAAGTATATCCAATCAGCCCCTTGGAGTAGTGGAGGACAGGACGTGGACTTCCTACTTGAAACTGTTTAATGCTGGACTGGAGGCGCCTGAAGCATTTAACGATCACTGCAAAATATTGTGAACAACGAGATCCTAATGCCCGACAGGACTTGAGAATGTTGGTTTTGTTTTATGGAATGAAGGGATAAACCTTTGTATTCACACGCTATAAAAATGCTCATTATATTTTCTTTTCTTTGGGTACTTACTGATCTCTGTATACAGGCCCTGCTTTCACAACATCTTACAGCAGCGAGAGACACGGCTAATTCAGAGAGTATTCGTCTATTTATACCTTTTCAGTTGTGATTCCAATTAGAGTATCTGGTGTGAGATTGGAATGTGTGAAGACGCCATGGAAACCAGAAGACGGGGATTCATTTCCATTCATACCGCTGTACATCTATAGTCAATGAAATACAAAAATGTTGCCCTGTTATAATTGCATGAACGCGCTGTGTCTATAATTCTGCGTGTACTTCTGGAGAATGATCCTTCAATTGTAACTCAATCTTAAGGCAATGTTATCCTGTGTTATACTCCATGGGTATGGTGACAAGGTGAGCAATGTGTGCAGCTCATGCCAATGTTCTAAGCTGTTTCTTTTGTGGCAGCAGTCGCTGGCATCGGTAAATATCAGGGGAACGTCTGCAGCCAGGGACGCAGTTCTCATAAAACAGTGAAAACACATCACTCAGCTTTGGCATACAAACTTGGCATTCCTGCATCAAGTGTTTACTTTACTAGAAAAATTAAATAGGATTTGTATGTGAATATTAACTATTTTTGCAGGCTATCCTCTTTTTAAGTAATTTTGGAAAAAGAGCATATTTATTTATTTTGATATTAAGAGAGATTTTTTTGTTTCCACGTCAGTTCAGTGCACATCACATGTATCCCAAATAGAGTGTGTGTATATATATATATATATATATATATATATATATATATAAAAAATATATATATATACACACATACACACATATACACAGTACAGTGTATCTAAACCCCTGTTGTGTGAACAGTGAGAATCTCAAGGATGTCTTCTTTCTATCCCCTTTGTATCTAAAACCCTCTCCCGCCTTAAACCTTTTTCACTGACTGCCCCACACCTCTGGAATGCCCTTCCCCTCAGTACCCGTCTAGCACACTCTCTATCCACCTTTAAGACCCACCTTAAGACACACTTGCTTAAAGAAGCATATGAATAGCACTGTGGATATTCTGAACACATGATACATAAAATTTGGCCCCCTACAGACGCATTTACCAGAACTCCCTCCTACTGTCTCTGTACGTTCTACCTACCTACCAATTAGACTGTAAACTCCTCGGGGCAGGGACTCCTCTTCCTTAATGTTACTTTTATGTCTAAAGCACTTATTCCCATGATCTGTCATTTATATTATCTGTTATTTATTTGATTACCACATGTATCACTACTGTGAAGCGCTATGTACATTAATGGCGCTATATAAATAAAGACATACAATACAATACAATACATTAGCTTATAAGGGTTCCATGTAAAAATGGATTTCAGGCAAAAGGTGACACATTGTGTGCCCATTTGCATGTCATTTCTCAAAATCCCTTGCTGCAGTGGAAGCACTGTATGCTAGGTGATAAAGGTTGAAAGGCAGGACTGCAGACCTGTCTAAGACATGTGAATGTGCTCAGAAGTGATATTCTTTTATTGGCTATATGCTATCGGTGGAGGTTTTTTGTCGCCTTTTTCAGCCACTATAATTTAAATAATGTGCATGATATATATATATATACTAAATGACACATTACTTCCTATGAACCGGAGTAGAAATGTAAAAGTGTAAAGTGACATTTGCACAAAAGTTTGCCTTGTTTGAAAATGAGTGAAATGTCCCCATTTTTGCATAGATACAGATATATATTATGCATACCGGCAGGCCTCGGTTATCCAATGGGATCCGTTCTGGAAGTAGCGTTGGATAGTGAAACCGTTGTAAAGTGAGTCCCATGTTAGTCAGTGGCGGTGAGCGTTGGATAATGCATTCAGGCGTCGAAAAACAGCCCATAGGGTGGTCACTCCACGGAAACAGCCCTCACTAAAATAACTGACGACCTCCATGCTGCCAAAGACAGAGGTCATTACACTCTGCTCATATTACTCAACCTCTCTGCAGCATTTGACACCGTGGACCACCCTCTTCTCCTCCACATTCTCCATACTCTTGGTATTCGGAACAAAGCTCTATCCTGGATCTCATCCTACCTCTCCCATCGTACTTTCAGTGTCTCTTCTGCTAACACCTCCTCCTCCTCTATTGATCTCTCTGTGGGGGTACCCCAGGGCTCTGTCCTGGGACCTCTTCTCTTTTCTCTGTACACGCTCTCTCTAGGTGACCTAATAAAATCTTTTGGGTTTAAATATCACCTCTATGCTGACGACACACAAATATACTTTTCAACACCTGACCTTACACCTGCTGTACAGACCAAAGTTTCTGAATGTCTCTCTGCTATATCATCCTGGATGGCCCTCCGCCGCCTTAAACTCAACATGGCTAAAACAGAGCTCCTCATACTACCTCCCAAACCTGGCCCTACTTCCTCCTTCCACATTGCTGTTGGAACTACGATCATTCACCCAGTAGCCCAAGCACGCTGCCTAGGTGTCACACTCGACTCCTCTCTCACATTTGCCCCTCACATTCAAAACATTTCTAAAACCTGTCGCTTTTTCCTCCGCAATATAACAAAGATACGCCCTTTCCTCTGTTGCTCGACTGCTAAAACTCTGACTCAGGCCCTCATTCTCTCCCGTCTTGATTACTGTAACCTCCTGCTGTCCGGCCTTCCTGCCTCTCACCTGTCTCCCCTACAATCTATCCTAAACGTTGCTGCCAGAATCACTCTACTCTTTCCTAGATCTGTCTCAGCATCTCCCCTCATGAAATCCCTCTCCTGGCTTCCGATCAAATCCCGCACCTCACACTCCATTCTTCTCCTCACTTTTAAAGCTTTACACTCTTCTGCCCCTCCTTACATCTCAGCCCTAATTTCTCGTTATGCACCAACCAGACTCTTGCGTTCTTCTCAAGGATGTCTTCTTTCTACCCCCTTTGTATCTAAAGCCCTCTCCCGCCTTAAACCTTTTTCACTGACTGCCCCACACCTCTGGAATGCCCTTCCCCTCAGTACCCAACTAGCACCCTCTATATCCACCTTTAAGACCCAACTTAAGACACACTTGCTTAAAGAAGCATATGAATCACTGTGGATATTCTGAACACATGATACATAATGCTTGGCCCCCTGCAGACGCACTTACCAGAACTCCCTCCTACTGTCTCTGTACGTTCTCCCTACCTACCAATTAGAATGTAAGCTCCTCGGAGCAGGGACTCCTCTTCCTTAATGTTACTTTTATGTCTGAATCACTTATTCCCATGAACTGTTATTTATATTATCTGTTATTTATTTGATTGCTACATGTATTACTACTGTGAAGCGCTATGTACATTAATGGCGCTATATAAATAAAGACATACAATACAATAAAATTGTAAAGCGTTGGATATGCCTTTCATTGTAAAGTGAAACGTTGGATAGCGAGGACTACCTGTACTGTATATATATATATATATATATATATAGTCGGCAGCCCGGAGCAGTATATAAAGTGCCAGGTGACGGTGCACATTGACTTTCAAAGCTTGCCAAATTTTTTAGGCAAAGCTTTCGGATTTACATGGACATTTTCGTGAAAAAAAGCAAATTTCACCTAGTTCACAATCTTTGGGACAATGTTACACATCTCTAACCCGAGTGCCTTAGTCCCAGGCATTTTCAAAGTTGTGTTATTGAGACACAGGAGGGATTTCTGTATTTTCTCTCTTTCTTGGAAACCTTGTTTTTCTCCGGAGAGTCTTGGCTCGGCAACGGATGCTAACACTGTCTTGTAATCAGCACGCCACCTGCCCAAGAAAGATGGGAACAGCCTCTAACCCGTCAGGGAAACTAGCCCCAATTAGGAGTAAATTAAAAACCAGCCATTTATTATAACTGGGCTTAGAAAGCTGCATTCATTCAAAGCAAGTTTGCCATTTATACTGTATGTTGCACAGTCAGTGTCTTTTCTATCTTGTTCATATGCACAACAGGGTGAATCTCTGATTATAATTCATATTCAGGCTATCACAGGATATACATTGTACACTGTTATTGTTGTTATTTAGTCCTCAGTAATTATAAGTAGCTGTTGCAGTGCTGGGTATGTGCTTCTGGATGCACAAAGGTTCCTTATTCATCAGTTATATTCATTCGTCTGTACCCTGTGTTCACAATATCAAGTATTCCGAGCAAATGGGGAGTGAGAAATGGGGCAGAGTAGAAGAGAACATGTATAATTCATTACTTAGAGCAGCATTTTTGCTACTTAACAGATGTTGTATTTTAACCAATTGCTACTTTGTATTTCTCTCGTCTGTCTCAGAAGTCGACATTCCATTTGATTATTTAGGAACAGAAACAGGCCGCAGAGATGAACGTCTCCATCTGTTATTTTCTGTTCGCAATGTTGGCAGAACAAGTCCAAAAATCCAAAGAGGCTTGGGTAGAAAATGTCACCGCACATCAGCAAGATATAGTAATAGAATATATATAAAAATAGCAGCCTGGCACGTTGAAAGCTGTGCTAGATTGCAGCTGTTCTTTGATTTTTCTGTGCCAGTCAGACCCTTCGGTAACCACTTTCTGTATACTGTACTCGGAATAATATTGACATTCTACACTTCCTCTTCTTTTTGACTTTTGCTTTACCCCAAGTTATATACCACTCCTTGATTTCATCTTTTACTCTGTTCAAGTGTCATACCAATTGGACAGAGTTGCTACCTGTAGTCTTGAGATAGGCATCCAGCTGGCTGCGTAAGTCCATCTCTAACAACTAATATGAAAGATGTCTCTTCTTCGAGTTCTTGTCAGTACTGGTTCAGCCCGCACCCTGCTGTCTCAACATCCTACTGGAAGGCAGCGTGCATATATATTCTCAAGTTAGGCTGTCTTGAGGCTTTAATATATATGCATCTGCCCATCAGGGACACAAAGTTGCAGTTTGAAGTTATGATTGTATGTAATGTAAAATTTTATTCTGTCGCAGAATAAACAACATCATTATAATGATACTGCAGGGAGAAGGAGCAGCTCATTGAATAACACTGACTATAAACAATGAACATACACAATCCCTGCAAGCTCTAACCCCAAAAACATCACATCATATCATATATATTTGTATCAAAAGGATGCTACTGGGTGTGACCAAATGTATCAACAAAAGACAATAATACCCAATGCTAAATCCAATATGACAATATATATATATATAGCTAAATACATAGCTGTTTGTCTTCTCATAAGTAAAAGTCATTTAGTTATACTCTTTGGCCAAAGCGTTATAAGCCTGCAGCCACGTCACGGCATGACCACTCTGCAGCCACATCACAGCATGACCACTCTGCAGCCACGTCACAGCATGACCACTCTGCAGCCACGTCACAGCATGACCACTCTGCAGGTCCTAACACTACCTGTGAATATTCTCATTTACCTCTGCAGTGGAGGGAGAAATATCTCAATATACCAGTCTGCCACAGGTGCATGAAAACACCGGCTACTTACAAAGTGGGGAGGAGTGAACTTAAACCCACTTTTTAGGTAGCAGGTGTTTTCATGCACATGTGCAGGACAGGTCTACTGAGGCATTTCTCCCTTCACTGCAGAGGTAAATGAGAATATTCACAGGTAGTGTTAGGACCTGCAGAGTGGTCATGCCGTGAGCTGGCTGCAGAGTGGTCATGCCGTGAGCTGGCTGCAGAGTGGTCATGCCGTGACCTGGCTGCAGAGTGGTCATGCCGTGACCTGGCTGCAGAGTGGTCATACCGTGACCTGGCTGCAGAGTGGTCATACCGTGACCTGGCTGCAGAGTGGTCATACCGTGACGTGGCTGCAGAGTGGTCATACCGTGACGTGGCTGCAGAGTGGTCATGCCGTGACCTGGCTGCAGAGTGGTCATACCGTGACGTGGCTGCAGGCGTATAATGCTTATAATGCTCTGGCCAACGAGTTTAACGAAATGACCCTTACTCATGAGAAGACAAACAGTTTTAACGATATATGTTTTGTCGTATTGGACGTAGCATTGGGTATTTCTGTCTTTTGTTGTATGACACAGGAATCAGGGGATCCTGGTTCCTGGTGTCGGCTCCTTGTGACCTTGGGCAGTCACTTTATCTCCCTGTGTCTCAGGCACCAAAAACATAGATTGTAAACTCCACGGGGCAGATACTGTGTCTGTAACAATTCTTAATCTGCCACTGGGAGAAAAGCACTATACGAAATAAAGTTATTATTATCATCATCATTATTATTATTATCTTTATTATTATTATTAGGTACTAATAATTTAAAAAAAATCTGAATAAACAAATGAAAGAAAAATAATATATGGCTCGATTTAAACAACTTGTGTGTTAATGAATAGCGTACAAGAGCTATGCGCTATGAAGACACTGCGATAGATTGCACATAAGTATAAGGAAAAACTACCCCTCAAATTTGCAAAGCGGTTTTGTAATCGTGACTTACCGTGCGATATACAATCTTGCATCCGTTAGCTAATTTTGTGAGTTTGGTTTCTCTGTGCATCGGTCCCGGGTGAATCCCAGCGTTAGTGTGGGGGTTTCTCCGTGCATCGGTGCCGGGTGAATCCCAGCGTTAGTGTGGGGGTTTCTCCGGGCATCGGTCCCAGGTGAATCCCGGAGTTAGTGTGGGGGTTTCTCCGTGCATCGGTGCCGGGTGAATCCCAGCGTTAGTGTGGGGGTTTCTCCGGGCATCGGTCCCAGGTGAATCCCAGCGTTAGTGTGGGGGTTTCTCTGTGCATGGTTGCCGGGTGAATCCCAGCGTTAGTGTGGGGGTTTCTCCGTGCATCGGTCCGGGTGAATCCCAGCGTTAGTGTGGGGGTTTCTCCGTGCATCGGTCCGGGTGAATCCCAGTGTTAGTGTGGGGGTTTCTCCGTGCATCGGTCCCGGGTGAATCCCAGCGTTAGTGTGGGGGTTTCTCCGTGCATCGGTGCCGGGTGAATCCCAGCGTTAGTGTGGGGGTTTCTCCGGGCATCGGTCCCAGGTGAATCCCGGAGTTAGTGTGGGGGTTTCTCTGTGCATGGTTGCCGGGTGAATCCCAGCGTTAGTGTGGGGGTTTCTCCGTGCATCGGTCCGGGTGAATCCCAGTGTTAGTGTGGGGGTTTCTCCTTGCATCGGTCCGGGTGAATCCCAGTGTTAGTGTGGGGGTTTCTCCGTGCATCGGTCCCGGGTGAATCCCAGCGTTAGTGTGGGGGTTTCTCCGTGCATCGGTCCCAGGTGAATCCCGGAGTTAGTGTGGGGGTTTCTCCATGCATCGGTCCCGGGTGAATCCCAGCGTTAGTGTGGGGGTTTCTCCGTGCATCGGTCCGGGTGAATCCCAGCGTTAGTGTGGGGGTTTCTCCGTGCATCGGTCCCGGGTGAATCCCAGCGTTAGTGTGGGGGTTTCTCTGTGCATTGTTGCCGGGTGAATACCAGCTTTAGTGTGGGGGTTTCTCTGTGCATCGGTCCGGGTGAATCCCAGCGTTAGTGTGGGGGTTTCTCCGTGCATCGGTCCCGGGTGAATTCCAGCGTTAGTGTGGGGGTTTCTCTGTGCATCGTTGCCGGGTGAATCCCAGTGTTAGTGTGGGGGTTTCTCTGTGCATCGGTCCCGGGTGAATCCCAGCGTTAGTGTGGGGGTTTCTCTGTGCATCGGTCCCGGGTGAATCCCAGCGTTAGTGTGGGGGTTTCTCCGTGCATCGTCCCGGGTGAATCCCAGCGTTAGTGTGGGGGTTTCTCCATGCATCGGTCCCAGGTGAATCCCAGTGTTAGTGTGGGGGTTTCTCCGTGCATCAGTCCCGGGTGAATCCCAGTGTTAGTGTGGGGGTTTCTCCGTGCATCGGTCCCGGGTGAATCCCAGTGTTAGTGTGGGGGGTTTCTCCGTGCATCGGTCCCGGGTGAATCCCAGCGTTAGTGTGGGGGTTTATGCGTGCATCGGTCCCGGGTGAATCCCAGCGTTAGTGTGGGGGTTTCTCCGGGCATCGGTCCCTGGTGAATCCCAATGTTAGTGTGGGGGGTTTCTCCGTGCATCGGTCCCGGGTGAATCCCAGCGTTAGTGTGGGGGTTTCTCCGTGCATCGGTCCCGGGTGAATCACAGAGTTAGTGTGGGGGTTTATGCGTGCATCGGTCCCGGGTGAATCCCAGCGTTAGTGTGGGGGTTTCTCTGTGCCTCGTCCCGGGTGAATCCCAGCGTTAGTGTGGGGGTTTCTCTGTGCCTCGTCCCGGGTGAATCCCAGCGTTAGTGTGGGGGGTTTCTCTGTGCATCGGTCCAGGGTGAATCCAAATGTTAGTGTGGGGGGTTTCTCTGTGCATCGGTCCAGGGTGAATCCAAATGTTAGTGTGGGGGTTTCTCTGTGCATCGGTCCTGGGTGAATCCCAGCATTAGTGTGGAGGTTTCTCCGTGCATCGGTCCCGGGTGAATCCCAGCGTTAGTGTGGGGGTTTCACTGTGCATCGTGCCGGGTGAATCCCAGCGTTAGTGTGGGGGTTTCTCCGTGCATCGGTCCCGGGTGAATGCCAGCGTTAGTGTGGGGGTTTCTCCTTGCATCGGTGCCGGGTGAATCCCAGCGTTAATGTGGGGGTTTCTCCATGTATCGGTCCCGGGTGAATCCCAGCGTTAGTGTGGGGGTTTCTCCGTGCATCGGTCCCAGGTGAATCCCAGCGTTAGTGTGGGGTTTTTTCCGTGTATCGGTCCCGGGTGAATCCCAGCATTAGTGTGGAGGTTTCTCCATGCATTGGTCCTGGGTGAATCCCAGTGTTAGTGTGGGGGTTTCTCTGTGCATCGGTCCTGGGTGAATCCCAGTGTTAGTGTGGGGGTTTCTCTGTGCATCGGTCCCGGGTGAATCCCAGCGATAGTGTGGGGGTTTCTCCGTGCGTTGGTCCCGGGTGAATCCCAGCGTTAGTATGTGGGTTTCTCCGGGCATCGGTCCCGGGTGAAACCCAGCATTAGTGTGTGGGTTTCTCCAGGCATCGGTCCCGGGTGAATCCCAGTGTTAGTGTGGAGATTTCTCCGTGCATCGGTCCCGAGTGAATCCCAGAGTTAGTGTGGGGGTTTCTCCGTGCATTGGTCCCGGGTGAATCCCAGCGTTAGTGTGGGGGTTTCTCCGTGCATGGGTCCCGGGTGAATCCCAGCGTTAGTGTGGGGGTTTCTCCATGCATCGGTCCCGAGTGAATCCCAGCGTTAGTGTGCGGGGTTTCTCCGTGCCTCGTCCCGGGTGAATCCCAGCGTTAGTGTGGGGGTTTCTCTGTGCATCGGTGCCGGGTGAATCCCAGCGTTAGTGTGGGGGTTTCTCCATGCCTCGTCCCAGGTGAATCCCAGTGTTAGTGTGGGGGTTTCTCCGTGCATCGGTGCCGGGTGAATCCCAGCGTTAGTGTGGGGGTTTCTCCGTGCATCGGTCCCGGGTGAATCCCAGTGTTAGTGTGGGGGTTTCTCCGTGTATCGGTCCCGGGTGAATCCCAGCGTTAGTGTGGGGGGTGTCTCCGTGCATCGGTCCCGGGTGAATCCCAGCGTTAGTGTGGGGGTTTCTCAGTGCATCGGTCCCGGGTGAATCCCAGCGTTAGTGTGGGGGTTTCTCCGTGCATCGGTCCCGGGTGAATCCCAGCGTTAGTGTGGGGGTTTCTCCGTGCATCGTGCCGGGTGAATCCCAGCGTTAGTGTGGGGGTTTCTCCGTGCATCGGTGCCGGGTGAATCCCAGCGTTAGTGTGGGGGTTTCTCCGTGCATCGTGCCGGGTGAATCCCAGTGTTAGTGTGGGGGGTTTCTCCGTGCATCGGTCCCGGGTGAATCACAGTGTTAGTGTGGGGGTTTCTCTGTGCATCGGTCCCGGGTGAATCCCAGCGTTAGTGTGGGGGGTTTCTCCGTGCATCGGTCCCGGGTGAATCCCAGTGTTAGTGTGGGGGTTTCTCCGTGCATCGGTCCCGGGTGAATCCCAGCGTTAGTGTGGGGGGTGTCTCCGTGCATCGGTCCCGGGTGAATCCCAGCGTTAGTGTGGGGGTTTCTCCGTGCATCGGTCCCGGGTGAATCCCAGCGTTAGTGTGGGGGTTTCTGCGTGCATCGGTCCCGGGTGAATCCCAGCGTTAGTGTGGGGGGTTTCTCCGTGCATCGGTCCCGGGTGAATCCCAGTGTTAGTGTGGGGGTTTCTCCGTGCATCGGTCCCGGGTGAATCCCAGCGTTAGTGTGGGGGGTGTCTCCGTGCATCGGTCCCGGGTGAATCCCAGCGTTAGTGTGGGGGTTTCTCCGTGCATCGGTCCCGGGTGAATCCCAGCGTTAGTGTGGGGGTTTCTGCGTGCATCGGTCCCGGGTGAATCCCAGCGTTAGTGTGGGGGTTTCTCTGTGCATCGGTGCCGGGTGAATCCCAGTGTTAGTGTGGGGGTTTCTCCGTGCATCGTCCCGGGTGAATCCGAGAGTTAGTGTGGGGGTTTCTCCGGGCATAGGTCCCAGGTGAATCCCAGCGTTAGTGTGGGGGTTTCTCCGTGCATCGTCCCGGGTGAATCCCAGCGTCAGTGTGGGGGGTTTCTCCATGCATCGGTCCCAGGTGAATCCCGGAGTTAGTGTGGGGGTTTCTCTGTGCATCGTCCCGGGTGAATCCCAGCATTAGTGTGGGGGGTTTCTCCGTGCATCGGTCCCGGGTGAATCCCAGCGTTAGTGTGGGGGGTTTCTCCTTGCATCGGTCCCGGGTGAATCCCAGCGTTAGTGTGGGGGTTTCTCCTTGCATCGGTCCCGGGTGAATCCCAGTGTTAGTGTGGGGGTTTTCTCCATGCATCGGTGCCGGGTGAATCCCAGCGTTAGTGTGGGGGTTTCTCCTTGCATCGGTCCCGGGTGAATCCCAGCGTTAGTGTGGGGGTTTCTCCGTGCATCGGTCCCGGGTGAATCCCAGTGTTAGTGTGGGGGTTTCTCCTTGCATCGGTCCCGGGTGAATCCCAGCGTTAGTGTGGGGGTTTCTCCGTGCATCGGTCCCGGGTGAATCCCAGTGTTAGTGTGGGGGTTTCTCCTTGCATCGGTGCCGGGTGAATCCCAGTGTTAGTGTGGGGGTTTCTCCGTGCATCGGTCCCAGGTGAATCCCGGAGTTAGTGTGGGGGTTTCTCCGTGCCTCGTCCCGGGTGAATCCCAGCGTTAGTGTGGGGGTTTCTCTGTGCATCGGTGCCGGGTGAATCCCAGCGTTAGTGTGGGGGTTTCTCCGTGCATCGGTCCCGGGTGAATCCCAGCGTTAGTGTGGGGGTTTCTCCGTGCATCGGTCCCGGGTGAATCCCAGCGTTAGTGTGGGGGTTTCTCTGTGCATCAGTCCCGGGTGAATCCCAGCGTTAGTGTGGAGGTTTCTCCGTGCATCGGTCCCGGGTGAATCCCAGCGTTAGTGTGGAGGTTTCTCTGTGCATCGGTCCCGGGTGAATCCCAGCGTTGGTGTGGGGGTTTCTCTGTGCATCGGTGCCGGGTGAATCTGAGCGTTAGTGTGGGGGTTTCTCCGTGCATCGGTCCCGGGTGAATCCCAGCGTTAGTGTGGGGGTTTCTCTGGGCATCGGTCCCAGGTGAATCCCGGAGTTAGTGTGGGGGTTTCTCCATGCATCGGTCCCGGGTGAATCCCAGCGTTAATGTGGGGGTTTCTCCGTGCATCGGTCCCGGGTGAATCCCAGCGTTAGTGTGGGGGGTTTCTCTGTGCATCGGTACCGGGTGAATCCCAGCGTTAGTGTGGGGGTTTCTCCGTGCATCGGTCCCGGGTGAATCCCAGCGTTAGTGTGGGGGTTTCTCCGGGCATCGGTCCCAGGTGAATCCCGGAGTTAGTGTGGGGGTTTCTCCGTGTATCGGTCCAGGGTGAATCCCAGCGTTAGTGTGGGGGTTTCTCCGGGCATCGGTCCCAGGTGAATCCCGGAGTTAGTGTGGGGGTTTCTCCGTGCATCGGTCCCGGGTGAATCCCAGCGTTAGTGTGGGAGTTTCTCCGTGCATCGGTCCCGGGTGAATCCCAGCGTTAGTGTGGGGGTTTCTCCGGGCATCGGTCCCAGGTGAATCCCGGAGTTAGTGTGGGGGTTTCTCCGTGCATCGGTCCCGGGTGAATCCCAGCGTTAGTGTGGGGGTTTCTCTGTGTATCGGTCCCGGGTGAATCCCAGCGTTAGTGTGGGGGTTTCTCCGGGCATAGGTCCCAGGTGAATCCCGGAGTTAGTGTGGGGGGTTTCTCCGTGCATCGGTCCTGGGTGAATCCCAGAGTTAGTGTGGGGGTTTCTCCGTGCATCGGCCCCGGGTGAATCCCAGTGTTAGTGTGGGGGGTTTCTCCGTGCATCGGTCCCGGGTGAATCCCAGAGTTAGTGTGGGGGTTTCTCCGTGCATCGGTCCCGGGTGAATCCCAGCGTTAGTGTGGGAGTTTCTCCGTGCATCGGTCCCGGGTGAATCCCAGCGTTAGTGTGGGGGTTTCTCCGGGCATCGGTCCCAGGTGAATCCCGGAGTTAGTGTGGGGGTTTCTCCGTGCATCGGTCCCGGGTGAATCCCAGCGTTAGTGTGGGGGTTTCTCTGTGTATCGGTCCCGGGTAAATCCCAGCGTTAGTGTGGGGGTTTCTCCGGGCATAGGTCCCAGGTGAATCCCGGAGTTAGTGTGGGGGGTTTCTCCGTGCATCGGTCCTGGGTGAATCCCAGAGTTAGTGTGGGGGTTTCTCCGTGCATCGGTCCCGGGTGAATCCCAGCGTTAGTGTGGAGGTTTCTCCTTGCATCGGTGCCGGGTGAATCCCAGCGTTAGTGTGGGGGTTTCTCCGTGCATCGGTGCCGGGTGAATCCCAGCGTTAGTGTGGGGGTTTCTCTGTGCATTGGTGCCGGGTGAATCCCAGCGTTAGTGTGGGGGTTTCTCTGTGTATCGGTCCCGGGTGAATCCCAGCGTTAGTGTGGGGGTTTCTCCGGGCATAGGTCCCAGGTGAATCCCGGAGTTAGTGTGGGGGGTTTCTCCGTGCATCGGTCCTGGGTGAATCCCAGAGTTAGTGTGGGGGTTTCTCCGTGCATCGGTCCCGGGTGAATCCCAGCGTTAGTGTGGAGGTTTCTCCTTGCATCGGTGCCGGGTGAATCCCAGCGTTAGTGTGGGGGTTTCTCCGTGCCTCGTCCCGGGTGAATCCCAGCGTTAGTGTGGAGGTTTCTCCGTGCATCGGTCCCGGGTGAATCCCAGAGTTAGTGTGGGGGGTTTCTGCGTGCATCGGTGCCGGGTGAATCCCAGTGTTAGTGTGGGGGGTTTCTCCGTGCATCGGTCCCGGGTGAATCCCAGCGTTAGTGTGGGGGTTTCTCTGTGCATCGGCCCCGGGTGAATCCCAGCGTTAGTGTGGGGGTTTCTCCGTGCCTCGTCCCGGGTGAATCCCAGCGTTAGTGTGGGGGGTTTCTCTGTGCATCGGTCCCGGGTGAATCCCAGCGTTAGTGTGGGGGTTTCTCCGTGCCTCGTCCCGGGTGAATCCCAGCGTTAGTGTGGGGGGTTTCTCTGTGCATCGGTCCCGGGTGAATCCCAGCGTTGGTGTGGAGGTTTCTCCGTGCATCGGTCCCGGGTGAATCCCAGCGTTAGTGTGGGGGTTTCTATGTGCATCGGTCCCGGGTGAATCCCAGCGTTAGTGTGGGGGTTTCTCTGTGCATCGGTGCCGGGTGAATCCAAGCGTTAGTGTGGGGGGTTTCTCCGTGCCTCGTCCCGGGTGAATCCCAGCGTTAGTGTGGGGGGTTTCTCCGTGCCTCGTCCCGGGTGAATCCCAGTGTTAGTGTGGGGGTTTCTCCGTGCATCGGTGCTGGGTGAATCCCAGCGTTAGTGTGGGGGTTTCTCCGTGCCTCGTCCCGGGTGAATCCCAGCGTTAGTGTGGGGGGTTTCTCCGTGCATCGGTCCCGGGTGAATCCCAGCGTTAGTGTGGGGGGTTTCTCTGTGCATCGGTGCCGGGTGAATCCGAGCGTTAGTGTGGGGGTTTCTCCATGCATCGGTCCCGGGTGAATCCCAGCGTTAGTGTGGGGGTTTCTCCATGCATCGGTCCCGGGTGAATCCCAGCGTTAGTGTGGGGGTTTCTCCGTGTATCGGTGCCGGGTGAATCCCAGCGTTAGTGTGGGGGTTTCTCAATGCATCGGTGCCAGGTGAATCCCAGAGTTAGTGTGGGGGGTTTCTCCGTGCATCGGTGCCGGGTGAATCCCAGAGTTAGTGTGGGGGGTTTCTCCGTGCATCGGTGCCGGGTGAATCCCAGTGTTAGTTTGGGGGTTTCTCCTTGCATCGGTGCCGGGTGAATCCCAGAGTTAGTGTGGGGGGTTTCTCCGTGCATCGGTGCCGGGTGAATCCCAGCGTTAGTGTGGGGGTTTCTCCTTGCATCGGTCCCGGGTGAATCCCAGCGTTAGTGTGGGGGTTTCTCTGTGCATCGGTCCCGGGTGAATCCCAGCATTAGTGTGGGGGTTTCTCCGTGCATCGGTCCTGGGTGAATCCCAGTGTTAGTGTGGGGGTTTCTCCTTGCATCGGTGCCGGGTGAATCCCAGCGTTAGTGTGGGGGTTTCCCTGTGCATCGGTCCCGGGTGAATCCCAGCGTTAGTGTGGGGGTTTCTCTGTGCATCGGTCCCGGGTGAATCCCAGCGTTAGTGTGGGGGTTTCTCCATGCATCGGTCCCGGGTGAATCCCAGCGTTAGTGTGGGGGTTTCTCTGTGCATCGGTCCCGGGTGAATCCCAGCGTTAGTGTGGGGGTTTCTCTGTGCATCGGTCCCGGGTGAATCCCAGCGTTAGTGTGGGGGTTTCTCTGTGCATCGGTCCCGGGTGAATCCCAGCGTTAGTGTGGGGGGTTTCTCCGTGTATTGGTGCCGGGTGAATCCCAGCGTTAGTGTGGGGGTTTCTCCGTGCATCGGTGCCGGGTGAATCCCAGCGTTAGTGTGGGGGTTTCTCCGTGCCTCGTCCCGGGTGAATCCCAGAGTTAGTGTGGGGGTTTCTCCATGCATCGGTCCCGGGTGAATCCCAGCGTTAGTGTGGGGGTTTCTCCGTGTATCGGTGCCGGGTGAATCCCAGCGTTAGTGTGGGGGTTTCTCAATGCATCGGTGCCGGGTGAATCCCAGAGTTAGTGTGGGGGGTTTCTCCGTGCATCGGTGCCGGGTGAATCCCAGAGTTAGTGTGGGGGGTTTCTCCGTGCATCGGTGCCGGGTGAATCCCAGTGTTAGTTTGGGGGTTTCTCCTTGCATCGGTGCCGGGTGAATCCCAGAGTTAGTGTGGGGGGTTTCTCCGTGCATCGGTGCCGGGTGAATCCCAGCGTTAGTGTGGGGGTTTCTCCTTGCATCGGTCCCGGGTGAATCCCAGCGTTAGTGTGGGGGTTTCTCTGTGCATCGGTCCCGGGTGAATCCCAGCATTAGTGTGGGGGTTTCTCCGTGCATCGGTCCTGGGTGAATCCCAGTGTTAGTGTGGGGGTTTCTCCTTGCATCGGTGCCGGGTGAATCCCAGCGTTAGTGTGGGGGTTTCCCTGTGCATCGGTCCCGGGTGAATCCCAGCGTTAGTGTGGGGGTTTCTCTGTGCATCGGTCCCGGGTGAATCCCAGCGTTAGTGTGGGGGTTTCTCCATGCATCGGTCCCGGGTGAATCCCAGCGTTAGTGTGGGGGTTTCTCTGTGCATCGGTCCCGGGTGAATCCCAGCGTTAGTGTGGGGGTTTCTCTGTGCATCGGTCCCGGGTGAATCCCAGCGTTAGTGTGGGGGTTTCTCTGTGCATCGGTCCCGGGGTGAATCCCAGCGTTAGTGTGGGGGGTTTCTCCGTGTATTGGTGCCGGGTGAATCCCAGCGTTAGTGTGGGGGTTTCTCCATGCATCGGTGCCGGGTGAATCCCAGCGTTAGTGTGGGGGTTTCTCCTTGCATCGGTCCCGGGTGAATCCCAGGGTTAGTGTGGGGGGTTTCTCCGTGCATCGGTGCCGGGTGAATCCCAGAGTTAGTGTGGGGGGTTTCTCCGTGCATCGGTGCCGGGTGAATCCCAGCGTTAGTGTGGGGGGTTTCTCAGTGCATCGGTGCCGGGTGAATCCCAGCGTTAGTGTGGGGGTTTCTCCGTGCATCGGTCCCGGGTGAATCCCAGTGTTAGTGTGGGGGTTTCTCCGTGCATCGGTCCCGGGTGAATCCCAGTGTTAGTGTGGGGGTTTCTCCTTGCATCGGTCCCGGGTGAATCCCAGTGTTAGTGTGGGGGTTTCTCCGTGCATCGGTCCCGGGTGAATCCCAGTGTTAGTGTGGGGGTTTCTCCGTGCATCGGTCCCGGGTGAATCCCAGTGTTAGTGTGGGGGTTTCTCCTTGCATCGGTGCCGGGTGAATCCCAGCGTTAGTGTGGAGGTTTCTCTGTGCATCGGTCCCGGGTGAATCCCAGCGTTAGTGTGGGGGTTTCTCTGTGCATCGGTCCCGGGTGAATCCCAGCGTTAGTGTGGGGGTTTCTCTGTGCATCGGTCCCGGGTGAATCCCAGCGTTAGTGTGGGGGTTTCTCTGTGCATCGGTCCCGGGTGAATCCCAGCGTTAGTGTGGGGGGTTTCTCTGTGCATCGGTGCTGGGTGAATCCCAGCGTTAGTGTGGGGGGTTTCTCCGTGCATCGGTCCTGGGTGAATCCCAGTGTTAGTGTGGGTGGTTTCTCCGTGCATCGTGCCGGGTGAATCCCAGCGTTAGTGTGGGGGTTTCTCCTTGCATCGGTCCCGGGTGAATCCCAGCGTTAGTGTGGGGGGTTTCTCCGTGCATCGGTCCCGGGTGAATCCCAGCGTTAGTGTGGGGGTTTCTCCGTGCATCGGTCCCGGGTGAATCCCAGCGTTAGTGTGGGGGGTTTCTCCGTGCATCGGTGCCGGGTGAATCCCAGCGTTAGTGTGGGGGTTTCTCCGTGCATCGGTCCCGGGTGAATCCCAGCGTTAGTGTGGGGGGTTTCTCCGTGCATCGTCCCGGGTGAATCCCAGCGTTAGTGTGGGGGTTTCTCTGTGCATCGGTGCCGGGTGAATCCCAGCGTTAGTGTGCGGGGTTTCTCCGTGCATCGGTCCCGGGTGAATCCCAGCGTTAGTGTGGGGGTTTCTCTGTGCATCGGTGCCGGGTGAATCCCAGCGTTAGTGTGGGGGTTTCTCCGTGCATCGGTCCCGGGTGAATCCCAGTGTTAGTGTGGGGGTTTCTCCGTGCATCGGTGCCGGGTGAATCCCAGCGTTAGTGTGGGGTTTCTCCGTGCATCGGTCCCGGGTGAATCCCAGCGTTAGTGTGGGGGTTTCTCCGTGCATCTGTCCCGGGTGAATCCCAGCGTTAGTGTGGGGGGTTTCTCCGTGCATCGTCCCGGGTGAATCCCAGCGTTAGTGTGGGGGTTTCTCCGTGCATCGGTCCAAGTGAATCCCAGCGGTAATGTTGGGGTTTCTCTGTGCATCGTGCCGGGTGAATCCCAGCGTTAGTGTGGGGGTTTCTCTGTGCATCGGTCCCGGGTGAATCCAGCGTTAGTGTGGAGGTTTCTTCATGTCCAAAATAATTTATTATTAGCATTTAACAAACGTGAATTCTCACCAAACATTCTGCAAGGAAAATTGCTCATTCAGACTGCCCATGAGGGTCAGTCTCATACTTGGCATAGCCAAGATTACATGTAGTGTCTGACAATCAATGTCCAGTTATTGGCCCCAGTTTGGTGTTGCCTGGCAGCGCTGCTGATCAAGCTGCAAAACATCTCACAAGACAAAGGCAAACGTTTCTGGGACTCGCTTCAAAAAGTAAATAATTAGTAGGAGAAAGAAAACCAGGTTTACAAACTTATCTGCACATTTGCACCCAGCATCCTATAGGTGCTAAAACACGAGTGATGCCATTTTTCTATGTTATGGATCCATACATGGGTTACATAACAGGGATGGAAACCGATTTTAACGAGAACATCACTAATTTGATTTTGGATACTACAAACTAACAGTACTTTAGTTCAGATTGTCCTGAAACAATTATTGTAGTTTTTCGGCACCTTGCCATATTTATATGTATATGTAAATATTGTTTTTATCTTATATTTGGATTAGAATTGACTAAAATAGGCACATTTGCTGAACTTGGACAACAAAGGTTAGCACAAATAACTATTCACTTTATTATTATTAATGGTACCAAAGGATTCCGTTGAAATCAGAAGGCCCAATTTATTGCCTCTCCAAGGTGGGTTGTTAGCTACGTCTTTATATTTAGTGAGGCAGTGAAATCATTGACCAATGTGTACTTATCATTGATTCAGAATTCTAGTCAATTGTTTTTTCACAATGCATGTGGTGACCGGTCCGTGTCTTGGGGCCAGTTTGCTTTATGGCTCGAGTATCACTAAAGGCAGCTGAACACTGACCAATAATGGATTTTCAAGTGATTGCATTGAGCATTGGGTGGCAGGCTCTAAAGACCCAACGTGTACTTTGGAGAAGACAGAATAGTAATGTCCCTTATGATTTACAGTGAATTTCGTTTTTACGGCTGGGAAAACCATGCTACCATAAAAATCTCCTTTCTACCCCAAATCACATATTTCAATCTGACTGTACTGGTTTCCCATGCTGGCTACGGGCGCATTGTATTTTGTTTCTAGGAATGAATACTCTGCTTATTGTGCCGAAGCTTCCCGAGTAAGATGCCAGAAATGGAGGACTCTTTTTGCCATTCATTTTTTTTTTTTTATATTTTTATTCCTTTATTGGTGTCTTTTAAAGTACATAAATGTGGATATTGATTATAACATTCACAGCATAGCATAACAAATCATTGTGAAATACAGGCACATGGCAGTGAGGGATTCTGAGACACACAATAAACCTTTTTTCCTACTTTCAGTAGTGAAAGAGAGGGGATGACGAGGGACGGGTGGATAGTTGGGAACGACATGGAGAAAAGAGAGGGGGAGAGAGGGGTGGAGGGGGGGGGGAAGGGATTGTGGCGGGTAGGGCGCATCGGCCCTCGGCCCCGAGGGTATCCGAGTTGGACCAGGGCTTGCATCAGTGTCGGGGCTCCATTCATTTTTTTTAACATTTCCTCAGGGTTCATTTGTTAGTTTTACTTGAATGTGTGTTTCAGATGGGAACATTTTATTCTCAGTGTCTTTGCCCAAGCGTTAGTGTATGCACAAATATCCCCATGTGCAAATCGGAAATATCGGCACTTGCGATGGTTGAGCAGTTAGGACCATGGACACTACATTATAATATGACTTTACAAATGTGTATTATTCACACCCCAGCCCCTTCAACGTGGTCAGCTAAGTGTGGCAAGTAAAAGGGTGTCTACCTATCTCCCCGTATTAGAAACATAGGAACGTGCTGTATGGGAAGAATCACATTTTCTAATAACATAAATAAACGCGGTGACGCTTCATAAGTTATTCAAGCAACGCAAGTGTTTGATTAGAAGAGGAGGCAGGGATGTACTACTCGATACTGTGCCGCTAATAATTATTACTTTGGTGCCTAATGCTGGGTAAAGTAATATCTGGTCAAGACCATTTCCAATGAGTTGTGCTTCCCTTTGGCATTTAAATCATATATAGAGAGACGTACAGAAAACTAACAATGCGCGAGCCGACCCCGTGTCTCACACAGGCTTCCCAAGCCCCGCCAAACATTATACCGTTTTTAAACTTAAACACTCTGGTTGTGGGCATGTAAATTAGCACATGAAGAGCCTTTGAAGCAGCATTTCCTCTCACCCGTTTTTTTTGTCTTAACCCTTTGCATGCCCCAAGACGTAGGCCCTCCAGGGGCCCCACCACGATGTAGTACCTGCGTCACGCCAAATAAGGGATTTTATTGCAGTTTAGATCGCTCCTTGCGTTCCCATTGAGCGCAGGACGGAAATGGGAGAGAAATCCTCTTCTGTTTCTGTATTAAGGGCTTCCATAGTGGGAGGCCGTGGTCCTCCGGCACTCAAAGGGTTAATACATGAAGAATGCCATTATCCAAGCTGCCGATTGATCCATTTTCCTGGGATCGATCGGCAAAGATTCTGCTTCCCAGGCCGCACCATATGGCCGACTATTTCAAAGAGGATGTGGTGGCTTCCTAAATCGTTACTATTAGCAACCCAAGGAAGCTTAATACATTAAAACCCATTAAAAAGACATAAAGAGTGAAAAGAAATGTAAAGTAAATGCAGCAAGTATTATCTAATACTACACAACGGATCTATTTAGAAAACGCACCCCCTATTGTGACTGAAATGCTGCGATAACTCCGCAAACTCCTCGACTCGATTTTACATTTGGATTTTTGTACTGTATTCCCACTGGAGGATCTGCCGGAGATAAACTTTGCCCCCCGTGGCTCCCAACACACCCGTTCAGTGGCTGGTGTTCCAGCTCTCTTTAGGGAAATCAAATGACCACGACATCTCGTGAGTTCGGCAGGCACAACATCATTGGGGGTAACGTGGTATCTTAATGAGTGACTGTAGGCACCATCTTTAAATGTCTACAAAGCCCCACCGCCAACTAACCGGTAAATATCTCGCGAAGCAGGGGGTCCTTAGAGCTAAATATAGCCCGGTTCAGCCCTCGTGGACCAGAGCAATTTTATGTCCAAATATGCGTGTCCTACAAGCCAAAGAAGGATGGGGGGTCGTGTTGGTCCTTTCTTCCATATAGTAACAAAGGAGGGAGGGGGGGGGGGGTATGATACCTTTTATTGGACCAGCAAGTAGTTGATCTGTTACAAGCTTTCCAACCTCTCAGGGACCTTCATTTGTCCTACAAACTGATTTCTGTAATGCACATTATGAGACAATAACATGAGGCAAGCTCATTTACATTCGAGCAAAGTATGCTTATAGAATTTGTGTTCTTAATTCTGCCTGGAGGAGAATTGTGGTAGATGCAAAGTTTTGAAGCCTTCTAACTTTTGGGGGTTCTGTATGAATCAGGGAAAATGAATCATAAATACGCACACGCACAGTCATGCTGTTAATTCAAAGATAAAAAAAACACATAATTGAAAATCTCTCCCACACACAAACAATAAAGAAATCCGAATTGAATTTATGATTGTGTTTTCTAATGCAGAACATACAGTAAGGCTCAAATAAAAGGCATTCATTCTAATGTATTTAGCACTACCATAAATTGTGGAACAATTATATTAAGAAATGTGTTGCTTATGTCTAAAAATGAAATGTATGGCTCAAATTTGAGATATTTCATGCAGAAAACAGCTACAGCAGGGTTCTCAACTCCAGTCCTCCAGATCCCCAACAGGTCAGGCTTTCAGCATATCCCTGCTTCAGCACAGGTGTTGCAATCTTTGACTGAGCCTCTGATTAAGCACCGACTGAAGCAGGGACTGATTGAGCCACCTGTGCTGAAGCAGGGATATCCTGAATACCTGACCAGTGGGGGGGGGGGGGGGGGTTGGGCTTGAGGACTGGGGTTGAGAACCCCTGGGCTAAAGTGAAAAATATATACTTCTTCACATTGTTAATAAATCGAGTTACTTGGAAGATGTGTTTTATAGTTAATTTGTAATCTACCTAGAGCTAGAACTTGATGGAATAGTGTGTGCTGTGTGAATAAACCAGGACAGTTTATAACCACTTCTTGGAGGCCTACAATTCATGGCTCAGAAGGGTTGAAGATGAGAGTGAGGGCCGGAAGGGTTATGTATTTCAGTGTGGGTGATTATAGTTTTAGACGCCATCATCTTGAAGGATCTCATCAGAGGACTGGAGCTGTAAGTGTAAGAGGACTGGAGCTGTAAGTGTAACAGCCTGAAGATGTTTTCAGAAATAAGTCGCCTGGAGAATTTAAAATAGTCATAGAGCAGATAATGATCTCATAAGTAGATTTAAAGCAAAGAATACTTCACGCAGAGGTATTATATGTGTGCTGTCCAGGGAGAAATCTCGCAGAATAAAGAAATGGGGCGAGTGCCTGACTGTCACTGACTGAGATTAATGAGATCAAGTCCACAAGATTTATGGGAGGCCCATCGGTACTGAAGGGGTTAAAGGAACGACGCTGGCTTTCAAGTATAAGACTACCCGTGTCCGTGCGGGTGTGTGTCTGTGCTGGGAAGGAATGCGGGTGTGTGTCTGTGCTGGGAAGGAATGCGGGTGTGTGTCTGTGCTAGGAATGAATGCGGGTGTGTGTCTGTGCTGGGAAGAAATGCAGGTGTGTGTCTGTGCTGGGAATGAATGCGGGTGTGTGTCCGGGCTGGAAAGAAATGCGGGTGTCTGTCTGTGCTGGGAAGGAATGCGGGTGTGTGTCTGTGCTGGGAATGAATGCGGGTGTG
>NC_134500.1:2650250-2737750 GCF_040206685.1 Ascaphus truei
AACAAGCATGATATAACACAGTATGGTATAACACACGCATGATATAACACAGTATGGTATAACACACGCATGATATAACACAGTATGGTATAACAGCAGACACATGATATAACACAGTATGTATAACACACGCATGATATAACACAGTATGGTATAACACACGCATGATATAACACAGTATGGGTATATACATGTGTTTTTCTCAGTGACAATTCTCAGTTTAAATAGAGAGGTTCCTGCAATATCCTACATGTGGTGTTTTTCTTTAAATAAATCAGTCCTGTAGTATCAGATTATATTTGCAACTTTAAAAAAAAAAAATATTCAACTCTTAGCGCCATTTTGAATGAGTGTTAATATACTGACCATCCAGTAATTTCCACAGCAGGTTTCAGCCACTTCCCCAGCAGTGCAAATATTTTTCAACACTTTCCTGATTGTAATTTGTTGCCAATATTCCTAGGAGCTGCAAACTGTAACAATAGATAATGTTACCTTAGTAATATAAGAATACATTGTAGCTGCTGAGTTACACTGATTGAAGGACTGATTTAAACTGAAAGGCAGCCATTTAGTGAACCCCTGGGAAGCAGGATCGTTGCTGATCGATCACGGGAGAACGAATCGATCGGCAGTTTAGGTCATTCGTTATCAACAAAGGTAATCAAAGACTGTATATATTAAAACAAATATATATACTTTTTTTTTAAAGTGCCACTGTGATTGCTTCTTTAATTTAACAATTCCCACATTTTAGTGCTGCAATAGAATGACAGATATTCAGTAGATTCATTGCATGGGCATTGCTGCACAATCTGGCAGACAAAGGGTTAAGACATATTTTTTTATTGGAGTGAATTATCCATTAACCCTTTGTGTTGCAGGCACTTCTGGTGAAGGGGTTAAAGTTTACATGTAACATATGAGCAAATAAAAGGTTTCATTTTTACCCACCCACTCTTCTTTTAACCAGGCGCATTAACTGCCGGCCCCCCGAGAATCCCCTACTGTTTGTCACTCGTGTTCTTTACCACATTTTCTTTAATGACTTCACTTAATTTGTCCTAATTAGAGAACAGAATGTCTCATGAAATAGAACAGCAATGCAGAAAAAGGAAGCTTGTAGGAGAGATCCACAGCGTCTGGAAACACACATAATATGCAAGGCTTTGTCGCGTCATTCTGCCCGGGATTTAGCGGACGCATTTGCTTTGGGTATTTTCGTACACCTTTACAAGGACTGTTTGTACCAATGTCATTCCTTTTTGTAAATATTTAGCTCATTTAAGATTTTTATTTTAAATTAAAGAAATAAAGTACTTTGTAGGAATGTTACACCCTTGATAAATGTTCATACGGGCTTAACAACCAATTCCTGAAGCTTCTTTGCAATTTATCGTCACTAGATTCCTGTACAATAATTATGTGACTGGAGAGAATTCAAACAAAGGGTTCTTGAACACCTGGGCACCATCAGGAATACAACCGACACCCCTGTATCTAGGCATGTGAACATGTGCCAGAATGGGGACACGGACTGCATTACATGTGTGGGCATTGACAAATACTCACCTGGCATTAGGAAAGGAAATTGGGACACAGACCTTTTGAAAAAAGAAGCAAGGTGGATATATATCCTGGGGACACTGTCACCTAGAGGACTGAACGAGGGGTTTATGTTCTCACCTTTTATCTGATATCCCACTACTCTCTCTGGTATTTCTGAACAAATAAGAACATGTTTATTCTCCATCCTTTGAGTTAGTCTTCACCCCCTGCTAGACCAGTGTCTGGATTAGGTTAGTACCCAAGGATCACTGTCAGTACTACTACTACTATTATTATTATTATTATTATTAATCATTGATCATACCAAGGGTGGATATATACTTACACCTATTTATTGTTAACACTACAATATTGCTATCTACCATTACTCTCCTACACTCCACTAGGGACATGAAATAGGTCCCCAATGCCTGCACAAACATAAACTATCATAGCATCAGCCTTCACTCTGGCATCTCTACTGATACTGCAGGCACTGTCATTCACAATCTGTGAGGGATACACCCCCGATCGTCAATCAGCCGTGCAGTCAGGGATTCTCTGACGTCACCCACAGGGGGCGGAACTGAGCTAATGGGACGGGAATCTCTTGAATGCTAGGGGTATAAAGGTACTCACAGAACCGGTGGGTCCCTCCCCCTCGCCTTGAGGAAGCGTTGTCACGTGAAACGTGCGCGTTGGCACCAAGGGGCACGCGCATGACTCAGACACCTACACGTGAGTCAGCGGGCAGCATTGCCTCCTAGCATTTGCAGCGAGTATTCTTATGCAGTGGCTCCTACAATGGATTGTCCCGAGGGGAGCCCTCTAACCAGTAGGTTGTTACTCTGTCTGTCTACACTTACAAGATAGATGCACATTAGTGCACTCTACTTATGATCTTATCTTTACCTACCCTCATTAGCACTGACCCTTTATTGATCAGCTCTGACTAACAGAGCAGGTGTTGGGTCAGTGCCGGTTACCCTGGTTACTCCTATATGAACCAATGCTATACATTGTATTAAGTTCAAAGGTATACTTTAGATGTGAGGGTCACAGGCATACCACACATTGAGCTGTGCCTGTTGTGTTATTAGTGTAGCCTATGTAGGTATCAGTGCCTTACTTGCCTAACATTTTTGGCTGGGGAATACATTAACCCCCACATACCCAGTTTTGAATATACCTAAGATATATTATCTTTTTAGGTACCTGGGTCTAACTACATTACCCTGACACATCATTACAACCGCACAATTACTGACCCTACCTCCAGTAACATTTATCTAGCTACTGTGGAGTCGCAGTGCCTCAATCACTGTTCTTGGCTATTGGCAGACCAAGCTGGGGTGTTTTTGTGTGGTTACTATATATATATATATTTCATATATTATGTATTCAGGATATGTGCACTGAGACCTACCTAAACAGTTGAGTCCTACACCTCTGGTTATTCACACAGGTGTTTGTATTTCACTCACCTTTCTGATTGCAGGACACTCCTTTTTAAGTGTTTCTGCCATCCGCATTACCGATCCAGAACTTGTTATCACAGGTTCAGACCCTAGGATCACAGCATTTAATACTAGTTTTAATCCCCAATATTTTATTTAGTGATTTATTAAAGTTGTTTTAAATCCTCCATACCTCACCCACTTGATGTACTGGAGTGCCCAAACTAGGTTTCTTTTCTCTGGTTGTTGTTCAATAATTATGTGAATCTGCTTAGATACGGTCACTGTAAAACGTGGGTTGTTGTCTCGAAACTGTGTTGCATCACAAACTGAATTATTACCCAGGGCAAAAACCTTAAAGCAGCTGTCCAAGCTGCCGTTAAAAAAAATAATAATAATAATTAAAAAAATATATATATCTATATATATATATAGATATATATATCTCATAGAAAAATAACAAAAAGCACTCCGTAATAATAGTCACTGTTTTTGTGTTTATTTTTTCAATACACTTGTTTGTTCAATTTTGGATTGCTTCCTGCTGATTTCGTTTCCAAACGGTATCGTATTGCTTATCTATCTCTCTCTCTCTCTCTCTCTCTCTCTCTCTCTCTCTCTCTCTCTCTCTCTCTCTCTCTCTCTCTCTCTCTCTCTCTCTCTCTCTCTCTCTCTCTCTCTCTCTCTCTCTCTCTCTCTCTCTCTCTCTCTCTCTCTCTCTCTCTCTCTCTCTCTCTCTTTTTTTTTTTTCTTTTTCTTTTTTATATATATATATATATATATATATATATATATATTCATATATATATTGGTCGACAAATCACTAAAAAATCTACTCGCCACCTAAAACCAAACGTGTGCTGCTTGGGCCAATAGGACCTCGCCATGATTTTAAATCCACTCACCCGGGGCGACCAAATGTATAGGTTTGTCGAACACTGATATATATATATATATATATATATATATATATAAGACAAAAGGTGGCACTGTATGATCATTTGCATGTCATTTCCCAGAATCCCTTTTTTTCCCCTCTCTCTACACTGTTTTAGCCATTTAATCCTTTGTATATCAGTATTGCTTGACCTGAAGAAGAGAGGATAACTCTCGAAAGCTTGTCCTATGACATAAATTGTTAGTCCAATAAAAAAGGTATCACCTAATACTGAAGAACTCATTTATTCTGCACTATCGCAACTGGACTAACACGGCTATTTTCTGCTTTATATATATATATATATATAATGTGTATATATACATGTGTATATATACATATATACATATATACATACTACCATACTGGGCAAGAGGTGTCCAGCGTCTCAATGGGAAAGTAGAGGTCTCAGAAAGCGCTTTGCAATGTTTTTAACGATTGTTTCTTACATTTCACTTCTTGTTTCTTGATCATTTCAATTGCTCAAAATTTCAGCAATTTTCAGATAACCTTTGGCATGACTGAGATATGATTAATGCCATCTAATCCCAAATGTAAATCCAAAGCCTCTCTACCAAGCAATGGAAAGAAGGATTGGGAATACCAACCATTAATCCCGTGACTGCCTGTGATCGCCGCATCCCTGATAACGGAAGGGGAGGAGTTATCCTCCTTCCATTCCACTTCCTCATAGAGCGAGAACGCGACCTCCTGTGAAAAATGAGCAGGAACATTCTGACTTAGCTGTTATATCACGGGGTCCCTGCAGTGCCAGACCCCATGATACAGTAGCTATGTCTAAAGGGCACCCAAAGAGTTATAACCCCCAGACTTTACTTGGTTTTGTTCATACTCTAAATCAGCGGCGCGCAAATTGGGGGGCGTGACCCCCAGGCATTTAAATTAAATGCCGGGGGACTGCGCGAGGCCTCTGCAACCTGTTCTTACCGAGGTTCAGCCGGCTCCAAGATGCGTTACCATGACATGACGTCAAATGACGCTGCAGGTCACATGACGTGACACGACCCCTGAGATAAGGATAGGGGGGTGCAATAAGGAGAGCAAGCACAGGGGGGGCACACCAAAAAAAGGTTTGGGCGCCCCTGCTGTAAGTCGTAGTGCCTTTGGCTGCTATTTGGCCCATTTCAAAGCGCTGCTGAATTCTTCTGACAGCAAAGCGGCTGTAACAGAGCTGGAATTTCCTCTGAGTTAGAGGAGATTTTCCCTGACTGATTAAACTGAAATCCTTCCAGTGGGGATTCTAGAGTTTAATTCCAACTAATGCAAACACGATAATCAAGATGAGAAGTTAAATATCTTGTTAATGATGATATGAATTGCTCTGGCATCTGGCATTTCCCTTTCCACACTTTGTATGCTGGCCTCTCTCGCGCTCACGAGCAATCCCGCTAAGATGCTTGGTGCTGAACTAAATCTAAATGTTTATTATCTTTTGACCACTTTCAGGTTCAGGCTCGGCTTGCAGCAATGCAGGAAGGGTTTTATAATGTTAAAAAAAATATCGTTTGGAGGTGAAGTTTGTCAAAATACCACTGAAGCACTAAGATACTGTATATGGCCAGTTGTACCATTTAATGCTGTTCAAAGCATCCACTTGTGCTGTTGAATGTGTAAGCCAGTCCCCACGACCCCCAACAGGTCAGGTTTTAAGGATATCCCTGGTTCAGCACAGATGGCTCAATCAGTGGTTCAGTCGAAGACCTGTGCTGCCGCAGGGATATCCTGAAAACCTGACCTGTTGGGGGATCCTGAGGACTGGAGTTGAGTGCCCTGGTGTAAGGAATAAGACAGAAACAAAAGGTCTACTGTATGTGTCAATGCGCAGAGCGTTTTGATGCGCGGAGCAGAGCGTTTTGATGCGCGGAGCAGAGCGTTTCCATGCGCGGAGCAGAGCGTTTTGATGCACGGAGCAGAGCGTTTTGATGCGCGGAGCAGAGCGTTTTGATGCACAGAGCAGAGCGTTTTGATGCACTATTTTTCATTGCACAGTTGTACAAATGGTTTACAGCCTGACAGTTACACCATCTTAAACTTGGTGGATGTTTGCAGCAGATTAACAGTTGCTACAGTGATACACATACAGATATAGCAGCCATTACTGCTCCCGCCGGCGCGTTGACGCGGGACTAACAAAAAGCGCCCCCAGGAACAACCGCCATTGTAAATGCTTTTACCAGGTGTGAAAGGGGGTGGGACTAACATGAAAAGAGGCGGAGCTAATGTGCCAGTGGGTGCAGTAACGCCTGCTGCACCTGTAGGGGCAGAAATCCCTTCAAAAGCATATATGAGTTTTAGTATACTGCCCGGATCAGGTGCTACCCTGTAACAATATACATGTGGTTTTGTTTTTATTCATAAAAAATGGATTTTCCTCACCCCCAGATTCTGGGGAGAGCTCTATTTTGACCACTTAATATTTCAAACGCTTATGTCAATCAAACGGAGCGATTCATTTTGATTAAGAATAAATTAAGACAGCGTAAAAATGAGCAAAAAGAGATCTTTTAATGGAATTTAAGAAACGGGAAAAAATATTGTAATCAGCATGGCTGCAGCGTAAAACATCTCATTATAATCTGTTTCTCACGTAAATCCTAATTTCGACACTTCGCAAATCATAAAATGATGGACAGCTGGAAAAATTGGAGCAAAGACCTTGATACGTTGAGAACAGCGTAATTAAAATGATGATCTTTGTCAGCTTTACTCCAAAATTGCACCAGATTCGCATTGGAAAAGGTGCATGTTGGTGCTGCACAGAAAACCCGGCTCTGTAAGAATGCAGCTTTGTCAGCGATTGAACTGAAATGTTTTTCTCTCTTTAGAACCGTTCCACCCACTGAGACTCTTGTATAATCTCATTAATTAGCAGCGCTTAATTCTGAACTTTAATGTGTGATACAGATTTACAGTATATAATGAATTTATTCCCATACAGACGGATTAGCAGCAGAGGGGTAGATTCTTTCTCTGTGCCTACGAATTACCCCAATATAAAGATAACATAGTTGTGTAGCAATGATTGATGCCTGATGGATGACGAACATTATAAGCGCCTCCTGGCGTGTGGATTAAAGAGCACGCAATTGGATTTTTAATCACGTCTTTTTCACATTCTAGATGTAATTACAGTGCGTTTTCTTTTTTATCATGGAAAGTGCATTGATGGTTTTGTTTCAAATGTTGAAGGATAAGAAATAAGCTTGTCTGTTATCTGCCACAGCAGCATTCCTGTATATTAAAATGCGATGGAAATCCTAATGTTTATGTCAAGGGATTAAATAAAGAAAGATGTCAGGGCATTTACTTAAGTATGGGTATAGGTCATCTTGTATCTGCAAACACATACACATATCTCAGACCTTTGAAGGAATAATGTGTCTCTATCTTCACTTCAATCCTATTTGCTTTTAAAAATGCATTTATTTCATAGCCATTCAATCCAAAAAGTGGTTATAAATCACACAATATTTATTATAGCTATTATATTCACTAGTGGTAATAGTACCGCTAGATCTAATCTTTGAAACAAGATCAATTCATCTTGTCTGCCTCTCTGTTCTTAGAGTAATAAAGACGTTTGTACAAACAATACAAAAGCAATAGATACTGTTAAAAACATTAAATAATTTCATAATACCTGGAGCTAAAATGATTAGGCTTCCATCACAATATAAAGCCACTGAGATTTAGTTTGTTTTTTGTTTTGCTTGTTGGATTTAGCCTTTAATGTAGCAAAGCAGTCTGCACTGTTACCATACGTCAGCGAATTGGTCCATATTGAAGCAAGAACGCATGGCTTCTCAAGGACCAGTTTAGGTCCTTATTCCATAAACTGGTTTGACTTCAATGGAACTTTCCAGTTTGGTGCAATCACACTTTATAGAATAAGGGTCTTGGTGTATACCCCCTTATAACCTACATTTATCAGTTCAACAGTCTGAAAACACAAGTAGCACAACACTTTAAACGAACCACTTGTGGTGATAAGTGATACAGTTGTGTGGTTTCCGGTCTTGGTGAATAGTGTGCTAACGAGCAGATCAGTGTGTATCTCAGTGTGTTTGTGGCATTACTAGTATTTAGTAAATTGTCCCCATTCTCTGTCATTTGTACAGGAACAAGCCGTAAGGCAGCAGTAATACATTTATACACACTGTGCAATTCTTATCCAACCTTGTTCCCCGGGCTCTGCACTTTGAGCTCCTGCGCCTTGCAATCCCATTGTGCCAAGAAAGAGAATGAGGTGCTTGAGCCGGGAGGCTGCGAGGGAGCTCCGCTCTCCTCCCGGCCCAGGTCCCACACAGACACACACAAATAATGACAGAGACCAGATCTGGAGGTATAAAGGCCGCGGCTATTTTATAAATAACTAATGGAGTAAATGCCACTCCCTACCAGAGTGCTCCTTTAAAGGGGGGGGGGAGGGGGCTGGTCAGCCAGCCCGTGAACTGCTGACCATGTGCCCCTTACGGCCAAGCCCACATGACCCAGCTGTTGTTATAAGTGGGCTCCCGGAAGTCGTGTCCGAGTGACCCCGCCCACTCGCACTCCCCCCGGGCTTTAACAGCCCAGCTCCCAGTCTGGCAAGAACAAGCACGTACCCCCCAAAAGCCGCCACGACAAAGGCAACCGGTCAAGCGACCCCTCTTCTTGGGAACTTCATTCCTTCCATTTTCTTGAAAAAAAAGTATAAAGACTTCACACTGTAACAGAACAAAGAAACTTCAATATAACATACAATATATAGCAGGCAACAACAATAATAATAATAATAGCATGTTCCTGTATAGCGCTGCTAGTGTACATAGCACTTTACAGACACAGTCCCTGCCCTGCGGAGTTTACAAGTTTTTTGGTGCCTGAGGCACAGGGAGCTAAAGTGACTTGCCAAGGTCACAAGGAGTTGACACCAGGAATTGAACCAGGTTCCCCTACTTCAAACTCTCAGTCCCAGTCAGTGTCCTTACTCACTGAGCCACTCCCTCTCCCAATGGCAATTGATGACAATTAGATACATTTCAGTGTTATGGTTGTCAGTAAACGATTCTACAAACAAGGGATGGGTGGGAAATAGCTAGCTCCACCCCTGGCTCCTCTCCCCCCCCCCCCCCCCCGCACAACTCCCCCCTTGTGCTGGTGGGAAGGAGAGCAGCCAGGGAGGGCAGGTCAGGGCCCCTTGGTCATGAGGCTAGGAGGCCGCTTTCCCATCGCTAAACATTTAAACCCGCTACAACGTCACACTTTGTATCACTGGTGTAAATTCAATTCAGCTTCTGTGTAACTTCCTTAGTTTATTAACTAATATTCACCAGAGCAGATCGTGACTTTCATGTCTCTTGGACTAATGATAAATATGTTTTGCTTCTGTAGTTTTAATAACTCTCCACGCTGTCTTTTCTCATGACTTGTAACAGCCTTGGTAGACAGTTTATTATTACACAATACATATCAGATAATTGAAAGTCAGTGTCTTTGCCTTCATCTGTAGGCATAATATTGCTGGATGACAAATTGATTTCCTCTTTGCCTAACAAAACCCTGAATATAGCCACATAAATTACAAACTGTGTTTGTGTGTTTTCTGTGTGCACTTAGATTTGATGATAATACCACTAAATAGAAACGCAGGCATTTAAACACTAAACCACAGTTTGTATCTCTATGCCCAACATGCTCTTATGTCCAGAAATTTTTAGTTACTGTACATTTGACTCAATGATTTTATGATGCCATCACCCCCCAAAACCCCTCCTTTATCTAGCATGCCAAAAATAACAGAACACACCTATGGAAATGTCTACCTTCTGTACAGTATATTCTATGTCATGCACCCGCACACCTGGCGAAGGGAAGTGATCCCGCCACAAAACGTTGTGTGTACGTGTCTCTGTATTAAAGATGTGAATAAATAGATGGCTTTTGTGGCAAGATACCCTGTTGTGTGATCCTTTCCTTACAAGCACCAAATGGGAACACCCCATTCCTAATACTATCCAAACAGAAGAATACTAGGACCCCGTGGCTCCTTCGTTACACCAGAATTAGAAGGATTACAACACTTTATTGGACCAACATAAAAAGGAAATACACGTCCTCGTACAGTTTAAAGGACCATTGCCGTAGGTGGGAATCAGGGGGCCCTGCGGAGCTAAAACACATTAATTTCATCTCCTGGGACCCCCTGCTCCTCGAGATACCGGTGAAGGTGATGCCGTGTCCCACTGCTGTTTAAAGGTATTGTCACTAGGAAGCCTCAAGGGATGACGTCGCAGCTTCCTATTGGCCTTTAACTATACATTTCTTAGTCTAGCCAGGGCTGTTACCGGAACCCCCTTCAGATGTAATTATCTTGGGAAGCAGGGGGTCCCTCGAGCTGAAAGCAGTGTGGTTCAGCACCGGGGACCCCCTGTTACAGCTAGAAGAATGAGGTAATGCCACTTTAATCTCTCTTCTTCGCTCTGAGTATCAACCAGTTTAGGGAAAGAAATATTGCACTGTGTATGCAAGAAAGTAACAAAGAGAAAATCAGCGTCACTGGTTACAGCCAATTCAGTATTCCCCACAAACTGGGTGACGCGGCGTTTAAATCCTATATTAACTTAAGTCTATATCTAATTTTATATTGGTTGAACGAAAAGGTACCACATCTTGCAACAAACCAGATATTATCTGAGTAAGACTATTCTTAAACCCCTAATGTCTTCATAAATGAAACATATGCAGAATTCGTTGGAAACTAGATGAAATTCTTAGAAACAAATGTCACACTTCTGTCAAATGCAAAGGTTTATGCATTAATAATATCCTTTACGGATGCATTTTTTCCACTAACATACTGTTTCTCTAGTACTTATATAAATGTCACAACATGACTGGAAAGCAAACTTTGTGACATTTTCTACAACTCTAGCAGACTACTAGCTACTGTTTTATATTACACCGTATATCTACCAATGCTTGTCTTTAAAGATACGTGATCTGGTGGGTGATGAAGCACACGGATTACTGCAAAATCTAGTTATGCTTTTCAAAGCAGATTTCAGCTCTACTTTATACTGTATATTTACTTCTTCATTGCTTGGAAAATGCAGTGGAATGGCCCACATACCGTAAAAAGCAAGAATAAGGATAAAAACACATGACCAGGTCCAATGTCATTTATCCGGGCACGGCCATTTATCCGGGCACGGCCATTTATCCGGGCACGGCCATTTATCCGGGCACGGCCATTTATCCGGGCACGGCCATTTATCCGGGCACGGCCATTTATCCGGGCACGGCCATTTATCCGGGCACGGCCATTTATCAGGATACGACCATTTATCCGGGCACGGCCATTTATCCGGGCACGGCCATTTATCCGGGCACGGCCATTTATCCGGGCACGGCCATTTATCCGGGCACGGCCATTTATCCGGGCACGGCCATTTATCCGGGCACTGCCATTTATCCGGGCACTGCCATTTATCAGGATACGACCATTTATCCGGGCACTGCCATTTATCCGGGCACTGCCATTTATCCGGACACTGCCATTTATCAGGATACGACCATTTATCCGGGCACTGCCATTTATCCGGGCATGGCCATTTATCCGGGCACGGCCATTTATCAGGATACGACCATTTATCCGGGCACGGCCATTTATCCGGGCACGGCCATTTATCCGGGCACGGCCATTTATCCGGATACGGCCATTTATCCGCACGGCCATTTATCCGGGCACGGCCATTTATCCGGGCACGGCCATTTATCCGGGCACGGCCATTTATCCGGGCACGGCCATTTATCCGGATACGGCCATTTATCCGGATACGGCCATTTATCCGGACACGGCCATTTATCCGGACACGGCCATTTATCCGGGCACGGCCATTTATCCGGATACGGCCATTTATCCGGGCACGGCCATTTATCCGGGCACGGCCATTTATCCGGGCACGGCCATTTATCCGGACACTGCCATTTATCCGGGCACGGCCATTTATCCGGGCACTGCCATTTATCCGGATACGGCCATTTATCCGGACACTGCCATTTATCCGGGCACGGCCATTTATCCGGATACGGCCATTTATCCGGGCACGGCCATTTATCCGGGCACGGCCATTTATCCGGGCACGGCCATTTATCCGCACGGCCATTTATCCGGGCACGGCCATTTATCCAGACACTGCCATTTATCCGGGCACGGCCATTTATCCGGGCACGGCCATTTATCCGGGCACGGCCATTTATCCGGGCACTGCCATTTATCCGGGCACGGCCATTTATCCGGGCACGGCCATTTATCCGGGCACGGCCATTTATCCGGACACTGCCATTTATCCGGGCACGGCCATTTATCCGGGCACGGCCATTTATCCGGACACTGCCATTTATCCGGGCACGGCCATTTATCCGGACACTGCCATTTATTCGGGCACGGCCATTTATTCGGGCACGGCCATTTATCTGGACACTGCCATTTATCCGGGCACGGCCATTTATCCGGACACTGCCATTTATCCGGGCACGGCCATTTATCCGGGCACGGCCATTTATCCGGGCACTGCCATTTATCCGGGCACGGCCATTTATCCGGGCACGGCCATTTATCCGGGCACGGCCATTTATCCGGGCACGGTCATTTATCCGGGCACGGCCATTTATCCGGGCACGGCCATTTATCCGGACACTGCCATTTATCCGGACACTGCCATTTATCCGGACACTGCCATTTATCCGGGCACGGCCATTTATCCGGGCACGGCCATTTATCCGGACACGGCCATTTATCCGGGCACGGCCATTTATCAGGATACGACCATTTATCCGGGCACGGCCATTTATCAGGATACGGCCATTTATCCGGACACGGCCATTTATCCGCACGGCCATTTATCCGGGCACTGCCATTTATCCGGGCACTGCCATTTATCCGGACACTGCCATTTATCCGGGCACGGCCATTTATCCGGGCACTGCCATTTATCCGGGCACGGCCATTTATCCGGGCACGGCCATTTATCCGGGCACGGCCATTTATCCGGGCACGGCCATTTATCCGGGCACGGCCATTTATCCGGGCACGGCCATTTATCCGGGCACGGCCATTTATCCGGATACGGCCATTTATCCGGGCACGGCCATTTATCCGGGCACGGCCATTTATCCGGATACGGCCATTTATCCGGGCACGGCCATTTATCCGGATACGGCCATTTATCCGGGCACGGCCATTTATCCGGGCACGGCCATTTATCCGGGCACTGCCATTTATCCGGGCACGGCCATTTATCCGGGCACGGCCATTTATCCGGGCACGGCCATTTATCCGGGCACGGCCATTTATCCGGGCACGGCCATTTATCCGGGCACGGCCATTTATCCGGGCACGGCCATTTATCCGGGCACGGCCATTTATCCGGGCACTGCAGACTTAACTATTACACTATATGTAGTTACATAGTTACATATATCATTGTAGACTATTAAAATCTACAGTGTATCCATACTTCAGAGAAAATATCAAAATAACTGTTTGAAAACACTCAAAAGGTATTACATACAAGAAAGAGGAAGCCGAGAGAAAACGCGCGACCATTTCTACATCCCACCAACCCCCCGCGAGTGTGGATTTATTAGAATATATGCGGAAGTGTGTTCCAGACATCGCCAGACTTGCAGTTTTCAGCACCGCGATAAACTAAATGTAATCACTCGGAATTTCTTCGCATGTCGCGGCACCGGGATTGCGGGTGACCCGCGGCTTGCAAAGAGTGTGGTGGTAACTATAGTGCTTTGCAGTAACAATAGGTGCTAGTGTTTCTTTATCCTCAACTCAATGTAACCCCCTTATTCCCATACACTGATTCAATGTAACCCCCTTATTCCCATACATTGCTTCAATGTAACCCCCTTATTCCTATACACTGCTTCACTGTAACCACCCTTATTCCCATACACTGCTTCAATGTAACCCCCTTATTCCCATACACTGCTTCACTGGAACCCCCCTTATTCCCATACACTGCTTCAATGTAACCCCCTTATTCCCATACACTGCTTCAATGTAACCCCCTTATTCCCATACACTGCTTCACTGGAACCCCCCTTATTCCCATACTCTGCTTCAATGTAACCCCCTTATTCCCATACACTGCTTCAATGTAACCCCCTTATTCCTATAGACTGCTTCACTGCAGCTTGGCCCCCTGCAGACGCACTTACTAGAATTCCCTCCTACTGTCTCTGTACGTTCTCCCTACCTACCAATTAGACTGTAAGCTCCTCGGAGCAGGGACTCCTCTTCCTTAATGTTACTTTTATGTCTAAAGCACTTATTCCCATGATCTGTTATTTATATTATTTGTTATTTATATGATATGTATTACTACTGTGAAGCGCTATGTACATTTATGGCGCTATATAAATAAAGACATACAATACAATGCAAAAAAAAATATTACATTTTTAGTAGAGTAAATTAGAGGGATAAATAAAACTTTTAATGTTTATTATCTCCATTTTGATTTATATGCATTATTTGGCATGGGACTATGTTAATTGGTTTCTTGTGCCCCTGAATGATATTTAAGGGCTGTTTACAGATCAAAAATGAGCTCTGGATGACGCTCTGATAACAAACTCAGTGTATATTTGTATGGCACTTTTATTTACTATCATTTAATAGATGCAACGGTGAAAGCTTCTTGAAAATAAACAAGTAATGCAATAGTGTGTGTGTGTGTGTGTGTGTGTGTGTGTGTGTGTGTGTGTGTGTGTGTGTGTGTGTGTGTGTGTGTGTGTGTGTGTGTGTGTGTGTGTGTGTGTGTGTGTGTGTGTGTGTGTGTGTCTATACATTACATATGTAATAAGAAGCAGATGAGCGGCAGATGCCTGCAAGGTTGAACATCTTTGTTAAACTTGGCACTTGACCTAAATATATTACACTTTGTTTGCTAAATTACTAAATCTGCCTTTAACTTTTGTGTTTTTCTTTTCTCTGATTGTGTGTCCCTGATGTTGCCAGTTCTGATTGTGTGTGTGCACTCACAATCATGTAAGCATGCACTTTGTTTTCAATGACGTTTTATAACAGCTTTTAATCATTCTTAATTACTTTAAACAGTGTTATACAATTGAATCACTGGAACATCTTGTATAAGTTAAAGGGATATAGCAATGAATCTGTTATTGGCACTAGTAATCATTTGCAGGGATTGATTGGGTCTGATTATGATTAAGTTGTACCACTGAAAGCGCCGTTAACGTGCTCATGGGGAGGAGATGTATTGTTTATTTTCCCACGTTATGCTAATGTCGTTTCGGGAAACTTCAGGCTATTCTGATTTATTTTTTTAATGAGCAAGTTTATCTCATCTTATATTATCCAAGTTCCTTGAAAGTAAAATACAAACTACATTGTTATTTTGTCTGGTATGGGTTTGCTAGACACATTTATGGATCATTCAATCATTGCCACCACTGAAATGTACTTTGAAAAAGCATAAACCCTGAAGACTTTTTTGACATGTATGTAATGAATGTTCTGATGATTTGTTCTGTGTAATGCGCGGCTGTGAGAATTTTTTCTTGATGAACCTAAAAGTTCTTTGTTTTCGATGTTGTTCAACATAAGCTTTGGTGACCTCACAAGTCTTACTGTATCAGTTCTTTGTCCAGTGTCCGGCAGAACAGAATTGTATGACATTTGGTAGGTTTTTATATTGAGAAGGTGTCTTCTTAGCCATAGATCAGTGGACTAGTAACAAATAAGATGTTTAAGAAACCTCTTGTGAGTTTGCTCCCAGGTACAGAGTGGCGGCTGAAGTCATTGTTATAGAGGTGCTCTGGAAAAGACTATTTGAAACACAGAATATCTGGAGAAGTCATTTCTGCTTTTTTTGTCGGCATCATGTTAAACTGTTCCAGACTGTAGTCCTCAAATTGTCATTGTTACTGTGAGCTTGTAGGTTTTAAACTTTATATCTGCAACGGGTGAACACCTTTTTATTTTTTTAATTGGTTTGTTTTTGCTGCCTTGACACTCTTTGCCTTGATCGTGGGGGAATGGATGAGATGAACCTCACAATTAGATGTTCAACAGCTGTGCCCTGAGATGATGTTTAATATTGACCCGTAGCTCAATGGGGTCCTCAGTTTTATAGATAAGGTTATGCAGTAATTGTCTTCTGTCCTGTAAGTCTGGATTACAAAGAGATTCATAATGTAAGTCGCCGAGCCATAAGAGAGTTAGATAAACATAACTGGTTTGTTCCATCACCTGCAACTTCACCATACACAATGACATATTTTCTAAAGATCTATAGGTAATATCTATAAAGGCAACAGTTATGCAGTTACGGGTCAAGAAAATATGCACCCTATGTATCTAAGAAAAAATTCTCATTAAAATAAATAAGATGCTTTCTGGTGCAATTTATTTTTGCCCTTCTCAATACCGCTGCTTGAAATTAAGAATGGCCATCAGGGTGACCCCCTGGAGGAGACAGCACTGGAACGAACCAATGCCTGGGGCTACCTACCTCCTTGCCATTTATTTTGCCCCAGAATCGCACTTCTGCCTTGATGTATACTTATGTAGCTGAAGGTATGCATATGATCAATACTCCCAAATATACAATATACATTCTTGCACAGAATACTGGAGCACTGATGTTTTTATATTTTTTATGATGCATAGAAATATTATGGTGTTTCCACTTGATCTGTTCAGTACTACAGGTGTACAAGATAAGGTTCACCTGCTTATGTGTTTTGCATCTTAGAAACATACAGCACAATCGGCACTAGGGCGAGAAAGAAAAGACCTGCCCAAAGCTCCGTGCCTACATAACGTGGCGTTACCGAGAACATCGCCGCGTTCCCCAACATTGTATCCTCTATAATTATATGCAAAAACAGCACTGCGCTGCCTTGGGCGTCACATCACGTCATTGCAGCACAATATTGTGTTATCTCCCAGTAACGAGGCGTTACTTCTAGCCAGACCTCGGAATACGGCGGAAGAGAGAGCGCGGCGAGGAAAATAATGCCGTGAAATAACACGGTAATTTAACCCTTAGAGTTCCGGAGTGGCCGCGGCACCAGATTTCCCTGCTCCCTCCCGGTCACATGACCGCTTCTGATGACGGAACAGAAGGGGAGGATTCATGCCTCTTCCATTCCACAGGAGCACATCTCCCCTGGCAAAACGAGTCGCCATTTCTTTACGTAGCTACTACATTGTGGGGCCCCTGCAGTGCCAGGCTCAGTGCCATTGTACCTATGTCTAAATAATACTCAAAGGGTTAAATGAGGTTTAACGGTGTCGTTAACAGGGACGGACTTAGGCTGTGTGAGGCCCAAGGCGGTACACTGACAGTGGGGCCCCTCCGGTGGAAGTGGTGGGGGTACTTATCTTGAAGAGTGGCCTTCCTCCTGCAGCATTGCAGCATCATGATGTCACGGAAACATGTGACATTGCATTGTCATGGCAACTGGTCGTCGTGTGACGTTGCATCACCATGACAACATAACACTGCAGGAAGAAGGCTGCTCCGGAGAGGGTAAGACCCCACTCACCACACACACTTTGGGATGATGAGGAGAACACACTTACCCTGGGGTGAGAGGTGGTCCTGCCGGTCCGGGGGCCCGCGCTACCTCCTCCAGCTCTCTCCTCTGATTGGGTGGAAGTTGGATCCCGGCGCTGGCAGGAGGAGGGAGAGGAGGGAAGGCGTGCGGCCCAAAGCAACTGCATTGCTCACCTTGACCAAAGGCCAGCCCTTGCCCAACGTCCCAGGCCCTGCATAGCACTATTTCAGTATCGCCAGGTCTCAGCATAACCACAATGTTAAGTCCCCTTATTAAGCTTAAGAGACATTTGTGGATATGTGATGTTATGATAGCGCCTTATTTGCATATCGTTATCCCGAACATCCATTGTAGTTATCGCTATGCTTGGAAAAATAGCTTCGAGATTTGTTATTGTCCTTTAAAGATAAGTTCACTTGGTGTTAAGGGACGTAACTGAGCTTTGTGGATCTGGGCCCAAGTGTTTGTTTCATTTCAAATATAGTTGGAGGCTGGATGGAAGTGCACTCACGTTACACAAATGATTGGATTTATGGAAAGCCCTCCTACAACCATACAATGAAAGCCTAAAAAGAAAATACTCTCATAAATTAGGCCGTCAAATCTCCCATCGGCCATACAGTGCCTTGGGTCGGCCCCACCGAGATATGACCTTATCATTTTTTAAGACCTAACAGTATGGACCCAAAAGAGCTGAAGATTATGGGTCACCTGCCAAATATATGTCTGCATTAATTGTTTGGCCTGCTCTCTTGGTGTGATGCCCAGCTATTTTTGAAGCCCTGTGAAATATATTTACTTTATTTTTTTAAAAGCTAAAAATGTCTCCTATTCAGGAGTCATAAGTGAGCAGAACCGTATATGGAGCGGTATGTAACGCAGGTCGTTTAGGTACCACATGACCTTGAGGTTTGATAAATAGCTTTGCTGATGGAGACTGATGCTGGCACACATGGGAAATGTAAGGGTTTCTTGTAATGTTTACAATGTTCTTATTTACTAACCTCTGTAACATTGCAAGTATCAGCTTATCAGCACTATGAAATGGCTTTTAATCCTAAACCGGAAACAGCCACATGGGAGTGAGCTGCAGATCTCGTACTGTGTGTGTGTGTGTGTGTGTGTATATTGTGTGTGTGTGTGTGTGTGTGTGTGTGTGTGTGTGTGTGTGTATATTGTGTGTGTGTGTTTCTGTGTGTGTGTATATTGTGTGTGTGTGTGTGTGTGTATATTGTGTGTGTGTGTGTGTATATATTGTATAGTGTGTGTGTGTATATATAGTGTGTGTGTGTGTGTGTGTGTGTGTGTGTGTGTGTGTGTGTGTGTGTGTGTGTGTGTGTGTGTGTGTGTGTGTGTGTGTGTGTGTGTGTGTGTGTGTGTGTGTTTTTAAAGAGCCTTTTTGTTCATTCCCTCACTTGTAAATAAACCTGTATTTTATGCATTAAAAGCTAAAGTGCCAAAGTCAGGTTTCTATAACAATGTATATTTGTATACAGTAGCTTTTCTTGTGCATATAGTTTACTCATTGTGAGGCAATGCATCATAATTTTAATAAAAATAGATTAAGATATGTTTTGTGTTTAGATTTCCAGAGCAATGCTATACAGTATTTATGCAGCCACCTCTGTGGTGGGATCTTACAGGCACATATAGCACATATAGCACAGATAGTACCTGGTCCTCTGATCTTCATGGAAACCTTCAAAAGAAGGAATGAGGAAAAGAATAATGATATTATTGTTACAAATACACACGCGTGTAAAGCTGAGTCAGCTGCATATAAAGCGATTTGCCCCAAATCCCACGGAGATAGTCTAGTGTGTGTATCTGAGGCTGAACCAAATGCCACACTACACAACCCCACACAGTATAACCATGCCATGCCTCACAGCTGTAATTGTACATTGCTGGCAAAGGTTGGATAGATGCTGTGAAAGTCTGCAGTGTTGGAGGACCGTTAGGTAAATTGCTTTTCAATGCTCCTTTATACACTGGAGTATAGAATATTAACAATATTTTACAATGTGATTTTCTACAATTTTGTGTTATTTTAATAACTCTGTTATAATAATAGTGATTCTATTATAAAACTTCTATAAAATACAATACGTTATATTGGAAATCACAAGTTGTTCTCACTTTCTCTCAGTTGATAGCATGGCATAGCAACGCAAGGCAAGGTGTCACTGAAGCCATGGGAACGGGGATATCTTCCGGAGATGTACTCCTAAAGTAACTTATTTTACACCTTTATTTATTCTGCAAGATAAATGTGAACATTGATGCTGCAATTTTCAAAGACTGACAGAGACAGAGAAACCATTTGATGGAAGGCAATATTGATTTCTTGTAGATTAAAATGGCGTTGCATGCATACTCCCTCCCCCCTGAAACGGAGCACGCGGAACTAAAACAAACAAACTGAGTATAACATAGATATTGTACTTCCAAGAGACTAAGCTTAGTTTGCTTTGGAGTAAAGAGACTTCTGTACCCAACAATTACAGCGATTGACTGTACAATGTAAGCCGCTAATGCTCGGACCCCCAATAAAGAGAAGCCACTTATGTGGAGAAGGAATCTCCTGGTTGTTAAGTGGGTGTTGCTGCACCCATGAAGTGAAGGGGTTAATGGTGCCATCGGTCACATATTTCTAGTGACCACTAAAGCTTGCACTTGATGCCACTGCACAAAATCCCTTCCATACCCCGGCACACACAGAGACAACCCATGCATACACAGTACACACAGAACAGACACACACTGATGCACACACAATGACACATGTACACACAGGTGCATTAAAAAGAGACAGTGATATAACTAAATGATATACACGGATATGCACGTGTAAACATGCATGTGCACAGATACACACCGACCCACACACACATACAGTATATACTGTTATTCCTGAAAGTGTACGCTGTTGGGGTTTGTTTTGCTTGTTCGGTTGTTACACCCCTGGATAAGGTGCAGTATTTTCACATGGTAGCTGCTATTATTTGTTAAGCGCCGGGAAGCCATAGGATACCGTACAGTCTCAGGAGACCCCAAAGGTGTCTTATTACATAGCACTGATTAGAAAATATGGCCCACGGTGTCCTAACCTCGCTAATTCCACATCTGATTGAAATTCCGAGTTGAACAATTCAATGTTCGATTCAAACTCTGAGTCGATTTTGTTTTTGTGTTTTTTAATTGATAAAGCAGTTTAATATTATATATAATGTATGTATATGTATATATATATACCATAATACTGAGTTAAGTTATGGTGAGTAAAAAAAGTGACAAAAACCCTCCAGAGGAAAGCAAATATGCAAATATAGCTGTATGCTCATCTGCATGTCTTAGGCAGGTCTGCAACCCCGCCTTTCACCATTATCACCCAGCACACAGCACTTACACTGCAGCAAGGGATTTTCATGTCATTTCCCAGAATCCCTTGCTGCAGTGGGTGGTTTTCTGGGTATGCACCTTAACCCTGGCTGTGCTCAAAGCTGTGACCATGCAGCAAGCTTAAGCCTATAGGGAACCATGTTAAAAATGGTTTTTGAGGCAAAAAGTGGCACTGTGTGCTCATTTGCATGTCATTTCCCAGAATCCCTTGCTGCAGTGGAAGTGCTGTATGCTGGGTGATAATGGTGAAAGGTGGGGTTGCAGACCTGCCTAAGACATGCAGATGAGCATACAGTTGTATTTGCATATTTGCTCACCATAACTTAACTCAGTATTATGGTATATGTATATATATATATATACAGTGTTCGACAAACCTATACATTTGCTCGCCCCGGGCGAGTGGATTTAACCCCCGGGCGAGTAAATATTGGCCCAAGCAGCACACGTTTGGTACTAGGTGGCGAGTAGATTTTTTGGTGATTTGTGTTTGAGACGAATATCAAGAGGCAGCACTCAAAAAGGCAGTCAAAAAGCTTTGTATTATAAAGACATCATAACCAACGTTTCGGTCCTCCACACGGAACCTTTCTCAATGTGATGTGATGTCATCACCTTGATATTCTTGCCTCTTGATATTCGTCTCAAACACGGTATCGTATTGCCTATTTATTCTCTATAGGATTTGCACCCATCATCTTGAATTTCCCGACGGAGTCCCTATTTTTCTTGTTTATTCGCTATGTATGTATGTATGTATGTATGTATGTATGTGTGTATGTGTGTATGTATGTATATGTATGTGGTCCTTTAATTTGAAAGTTGAAAATGTTGGTCTTTGACCCTCTAAATATTTTCTATTCTATGTGTAATGGCCTTTGACCAAATTTGAGTGAAAAAAAACAACATTTAGGGATAGCGCAATAGTATTGATTTTGTAAGAAAATGTTCTAATTAAAGGACGCTGAGGCCTATTCACTAAACTTCGATAAGTTCAGTGCATTGCCGAGCGAGTTTGCATTTTCCTACCGCACTATAAAAAATGTGTCAAAACGGTATTCACTAAGAAAAATCACCATTTATTGAAAGAAATTAATGCGGTTCAGCTCAGGAGTCCCCCCTGCTACAATATTATGTTATTAAAATTTACATTAAAACAGCTCCATTACCTTAGTGGCTAGCTGCTAAGGCAATGAAGGGGTTAAAACACAGTACCTGGTTTATTGGGGGTAAAGGAGGTGGGTGAATGGGTGTAGTTTGCCAGGGTGGGAGTTTAGGCCTACCGGGAAAGTTGCGGGAGGAGTTAACCTCTTTATTACCTTAGCGGTTTCTTTATTACCTTAGCGGTTGTAACCACTAAGGTAATTAAGGGGTTAACTTCTACGGCCACCCTCCAGCAAGGCCCAAAAACCCACCATGGGGTAACTACAAGCTTCACCCATCCCCTGTACCAAGAACAAAGCAGTGATTGCTATTTAACCCCTTTATTACCTTAGCGGTAAGCTGCTAATGAAATTGGCTGCAATTTTATTTTTACTGCACAGGATTGAATCCGGGAGTTTCCGGAGCTGAAATAAATGTGGGTCAGCTCCCGGAGACCCCCGGAGACCCCCGGTATCAATCCATGCAGTAAAATAAATAGAAACTCCTTGTTATGCATATGGTAAATCTGATCTCGCCACCCTTTTGCTGTTGAATTATTTATTTATTTATTTATAAAACGTTTTACCAGGAAGTAATACATTGAGAGTTACCGCTCGTTTTCAAGTATGTCCTGAATGTTGATTGAATAGCAGTTGTTGGCAAAAAGTGCGAGTTTGGGCATTTTTTCAGCTGCCGCATGGCTCATTATAGCCAAAATGTTATAGCCAGAGTGTTATAGCCAGGGTGTTATAGCCAGGGTGTTATAGCATGTTAAAAAGCTGTTTTAGTGCGATATTGCCCTTTTATAGAAGCTTTGTGAATAGCTACACATGCAATATCGCACTAACAGGGCACTTATAGTGCATTAATGCACTTATCGAAGTTTAGTGAATAGGCCCCACAGAGTGATGTCATTGTCAGAGTCCTTCCATATGTTTTCTCTATAGTATTATATTGTGAAGTATCTTTAGTATCTTTTCTCATGTATTTATTTAAAATGTTTTGGTTTTATAGTAAATCTTTGAACCCTTTGAGCTACCTCTAAATTGTAATAAAAAGTCTCTATACCAAACACACGATACGTCCTCCGTTGACGAATTTTTAAACGCTCTGCCTGTTGGGCAACGACACGCGGGGACTAACACCTAGAATGTTCAGAGGAGTAATCAGTTCAGGTAAAGACTATAAACGGAAGCTACGTTTCCTGGCTCAATGGGAGTCAGACCTGGGCGAGACCTTAGAAGACTAGGACTGGGCAGAGATTTTTAATGCAGTGGCCAAAAGTTCCATCTGCACGACATTGAAGGAGAACTCATATAAGGTATTAATGAGGTGGTACCCCACTCCAGTAAAATTGTCTAAATTTGTCCAGGGTTACTCCCCCCTGTGCACAAGGCAATGTGGAGAGCCGGGGGATCTGTGGTCCTGTCCTCGAATAGCCCCTTTTATGGGAACAAATTAGGATTTGGCTACAGAGGATTTTGGACCTCGAAATTCGGCTGGACCCCTGGTTGTTCTTGTTAAACAAACCAGCGCAAGAACTAACCAGAGCGGAGAATAAATTAATTGCACATTTTGCAACAGCTGTGAGGTGCGAGATCGCAGCATTGTGGAACCAAAACACAATTCCATCCATTGAAAAGATTCGGAACAGAATTTGGTTCGTCTGCCAGATGGAAAAGTTGACTAGTTTAGTTAGCGACTCTGGCCCAAATTTCCAAAAGGTCTGGCTGCCTTGGTTGGCTCAGACGGACATCAAAGGGGTGAGCAATGCCACCATTTGGCTTTACAAGGGGTCATCACACAGGGATAGGCGTGATTATTAAACTGGGGGATATGTCAGAGGATTCGCCAGATTGAAGAAGACAAAGAGCAGTGGCCGCCAGGGGTCTAGATACAAAGAAGCTGGCAGCTGTGCCCCCCTCACCCCCTCCTCCCCTCCCCCCTCTCTTCCCTTCCCATAGTGACGTTTTATGTGTTTGTGTGTCAGGAGGCATGGACGTGGCGTTTTATATAAGGGAGTTCGGGTGACAAAATGTACAAATGCCTGTTATGCCTTTTAAAAAAAAAAACAATAAAATTTGAAGTTGGAAAAAAAATAGAAGTCTTGAAATGTCTCCAGTATAGTTTTGTTACATACTAGAACACAAGTCAGATCATAAGAAGCAAAAACAAATGAATATGGTGTAAAATAAGGACAAACCATTCATTTGGGTTTTTTTTTGTTTTTTTCCCTTTATCGATTTTTGCCAAAAGCAGAACAAAAACACAAGAAAATAGAACCAAAGAAAAATAAAACATTTTTTACAATAAAAACACCAGTACAAATATCTTACCAAATACAAAAGAAGGAGCCCCTACATATAAATTCTACTCATCGTTTGCCCTCATTAGTGACTTAATATTAATATTTCAACAGTTATTTATAATGATGAACATATACCACTTGATTTTACTAAATATTCAATTGAAAAGAGGTAGGCTATTTTTAAACAGAAAAAAAAAATCTCTTAAGAATTTTACATATTACATGCAATAGCCAGAAGGCTATTAGAAGCGGTTTGCTGTACCTGCATTATAATGAGAACATTTGCAATTACAGCACCAATAGAAAATAGCGTCTTGTCATTAGCATACAGCTACAAATGTGGAATAGTCCAGTAGTTTATACTGCAATGTTTAACACATCCATGGATATAAGATCTGAGACGCATTTGTAGCAGGGATGTGAATACTAAAGAGTTCCAAGGTTGTCATGTTGTGTGTACCAGATTTATAGATTTGCTTGTCACTGTAATATATCACATCCTAGCACCGATTTTATGTTCGATTCTTTAGTTAATGCATGCGCAGTATATCATACTTTCTCCCCAGCATTCATATCTGTATTATTAAAGAGATGTACTAGAGCAGTGGATAATTGTTTCACGCTGTGAGTAAGGATCCAAGTCCCTGACAATAATATATATATATATAGTGCAGAATAAATGAGTACTTCAGTGTTAGGTGATATCTTTTTTCTTTGGACTAACAATTTATGTCATTTATTTAGGACAAGCTTTCCAGAGTTCTCCTCTCTTCCTCGGGTCAGCGATACTGTATCACTGACCTGAGGAAGAGAGGATACTACACATTATTTAGGTTATGGTGGGTGAAAAAGGTGACTGAAAACCCTCCACCGTATAGCATATAGTCATATTGTATTGTATTGTATTGTATGTCTTTATTTATATAGCGCCATTAATGTACATAGCGCTTCACAGCAGTAATACACGTGACAATCACATAAATAACAGATAATATAAATAGCGGGTCATGGGAATAAGTGCTTCAGACATAAACGTAACATTTAGGAAGAGGAGTCCCTGCTCCGAGGAGCTAACAATCTAATTGGTATGTAGGAGGAACGTACAGAGACAGTAGGAGGGCATATTGGTAAGTGCTTCTGCAGGGGGCCAAGCTTTATGTATCATGTGTCTAGTAATATCTACGGTGCTAATAATATACTAATAATAATAGTTCTTGTATAGCGCTGCTAGTTTTACGCAGCGCTTTACAGAGACATTTTGCAGGCACAGGTCCCTGTCCCGCAGAGCTTACAATCTATGTTTTTGGTGCCTGAGGCACAGGGAGATAAAGTGACTTGCCCAAGGTCACAAGGAGCTGATACCGGGAATTGAACCAGGCTCCCCTGCTTCAAACTCAATGCCAGTCAGTGTCTTTACTCACTGAGCTGCTTCTTCTGCTACTCATATGCTTCTTTATATCTTTATGCTTCATTTCCCAGAATCCCTTGCTGCAGTGGAAGCACTGTATGCGAGGTGATAATGGAGAAGGGCAGGGTTGCAGACCTGTCTAAGACATGTAAATACGTATATTATATATATTATGACTGCAGCGATTCTCAGGGATTAAAAACGACCCCAGATTTTAGAAATGAAGAGTGGATTCGTAAACACGTTGTGCTGTGAATACATGTGATCCTGGCAGGTTATTCCTGCTACAGTATATTATGTTTGGGAAGTTTCCTTAAGAACCAAAACACCAACATTTTACATACGGTACATCTGATAATGAAATTGGATCAGATTAGGTATCATATTAACCAACCATTAAAAACAAATACAATTTAATTTCCTTGCCTGGACTATTCCCCTTAGGGTATAAAACTGCTGCGGATCAGGTTTCCATGCTGCTACTTGTTTATATAAGTGGAACCTAAATGGTCATCTATCCAGTGTTAATGTGTACTTTCATCCACAACTAGGAAACAATGTTGCAATGTGGGTTGCTAAATGAAAAAATAACCCCAGTAATATAAGAAAGTCTTAAGGAGAAAACACATTTCCATGTGTTGGAAACAATTTAACCCTTTAACAGTGGGGCTCACTCATCTGGCACCAAATGCAGTTAACGGGCCACATTTAAAGATGCCTGTAAGCAAGGGAGTGTTTCTTTAAGTAACGATGGTGCGGCAGATGTTTTAGGGACATGACCGGAACAAAAGCTCATTTGCGTCATATGTACACAAAAAAAGTGATTTTTGTGATGCGTCTGTACTGAATTGCGTTATGAATGCAAAGCCTTTGAATGTGACACAGATGTGCTACATAAATGGGCACTGCACAATACTAATTCCATTTCCATCAATCTAACATCTGTGACATTGTTCTTATTCTCACAAATGACCCATTGCTTAGACAGATGTATTCTGCTCTATACAGATGTGGCACGATGCAAGTTCCCCTGTGCATCACGTGGAGCGGCTGGGCTGCAGCCCAAGTACAGCCGTGATCGTAGCTAGAGAGAGGGAATTTCCCAGAAGGATTAACACAGCGGGTGTCCCTGCTTCTGAATAGGACTCACGCTGCGTTAATCCTACCGGGTAGAGACCAGTCTGAGAGCTGCGCAGAGAGGACAGGGAGAAGCAGTCCCTCCCTCTGTGTCTCCCCGCACAGATATTACAGCAGAGATCAGGGAGAAGCGGTCCCTCCCTCTGTGTCTCCCCGCACAGATATTACAGCAGAGATCAGGGAGAAGCGGTCCCTCTCTCTGTGTCTCCCCGCACAGATATTACAGCAGAGATCAGGGAGAAGCGGTCCCTCTCTCTGTGTCTGCCCGCACAGCTCTTACAGCAGAGATCAGAGAGAAGTGGCCCCTCTCTCTGTGTCTCCCCGCGCAGATATTACAGCAGAGAGCAGAGAGAAGCGGTCCCTCTCTCTGTGTCTCCACGCACAGATATTACAGCAGAGAGATCGGAGAGAAGCGGTCCCTCTCTCTGTGTCTCCACGCACAGCTCTTACAGCAGAGAGAAGCGGTCCCTGTGTCTCCCCGCTTGTATGTTTGTATGTTGTTTGTATTATTATTTTTAATAATAGAATTGACGCAGGGGGTCTCCAAAGCTGAACCACATTAAAAATGAATATGTGCCATGTCTTATAAACGTGTATGTTGTAAGCTGGTTAAAGCTCTTCTTCCTTCTCTTTCAGACTCATAGAGAACTGGAAAGGCCTACACACGTTGAACGCTGTTGACATGGAACTGTACACAGGGCTCCACAAGCTGTGAGTATTAAAGTTGTTGAACCACACAGAAGTCTAGTGAGTTTCATGAAATGCTTTTTGCTCGTACAGCAAACAAATCTGTACACAACTTCTAGTTACATGGAATTAAAATAATAACTTTCTAAATTAACGTCAAATCATGTAACATTGGTTTTCTTTTTCTAAATGTTGTTGATGTTGGTAATAAAATAGTATCCAGTGGACTGACACTTAAAATGGATATATAACAAAACAAAGCTCACATGCTTTATCTGATGTTTTAATACACATTTAGTTTAATTCTCCATAGTACACAGCTTACAGTATAGTTTATATACTGGGGTCACACAATCTGCAATGTTTTTTTGCTTCTGGCCCCTTTATCAGGCTTACTTAGAAGACAACTCTGACTCCTAAAATATGGCGAGAAATATATATTTACAACGGAAGGATACAATACAATACAATAACTACTCTCACATTTCCGAAAACATCATTTGTACTTAAATACTAAACATGGAATCTCCCCCATACATTTTTGGAGGGGACATTATGTTTCTACATATAGATTTTAAAAGGCTGACCACTATAGCCACATTAATATAAAGCAGAGAGCATTTTTATCCCAGTTTCAAAATCTTTACACTTCATTTGTAAGTACCAAAGTGTGTATATGGGGCAGATGTTTTTGATGATTAATGAATACATACACTTATTTAGTTATTTAGGACCCATACGGATACCTTGCATGTGGAATGTATTTTCTGAGACTGCATTCTGCATAAGAGCATGAGTGTAAAACGAGCCCTACTGTAAGAAAAGCAAATGGAAATAGTATCAGGAGAGCAGCCAGATACTCCTTACTCCGCCGCTGTGGAATGCTGGTGATTTATGTCTGTTAGACGCATAATACAGTGATACTTTGTCAGTGTTCCAGGTACAACGAGTTCGCTACCAAAGCTCTGCCAGATTCCGTTGGGGAAAACGTGCTCCGTGTTCATTTCATACAGTATACTGTATATTTCAGTTTTTAGTGTTTTTTAAACAAACATAATCAGCAGTGATTAGCGCATTTAGACAAAAACAACGTTTGTAAATAGTCTTTGTAATAGAGCCAACATGCTATGATTTCACATAAATAAAATATGAAAAAGATCATGTTTACGTTAGCGTGGGGCCAAAGAAATATGACAGAGAGCCAGTTATAACAGCAGAAAAGGCCTAGAAAATAATGCTGAAGGGAAATAAACATGTTTTTTCACTGGAAAGTAACACACACATCACACGAGTACTTGTAACCTATTCTATCTATCATGTATTTGAAGCTCTATGAACAGACCTGATTTGTAAAGGAATGCAATTGTGTGTTATTCCAGGAGTAACGCCTGCGTCTCCATCATTTCATAATGTATTATGGGAGTAAGGTTGTGCCGATTGTGGATCTAGGACATTGTGAGCTATTCTGGGCAGTCTTTGAATTCTAAAATATGTTAATATTTCAAATAAATTGCAATATGTTATGCCGTACCATTGCCATGTGCCTGTGACACTACTATTCAATGCATTAAACGATAACTGATAAAGCAAAAGATTAATCAAATCTATTTTCAGAACTATCAAGAATTCGGGACTTAGGAGCATACAACCTCGGGCGTTTGCTAAGAACCCACAGCTGCACTACATGTAAGGCCCTTTATTCATTCCTTTCTACGTGTTATTTGCTGTGCATCTATCTGTTTTATTCTGCAGTGTCAATGACTAGTCCTGTTATACTGTAGTATGAAAGCCAGAAAGTATTAGGTGGGAAGGATACGTATAGGTTTTTTTAACATGTAGATATGGTTCCCATTTACTAAGCTAAAGTTCATATAGAAATGATATTCATTCAATCCTAAAACATTGGGAGGTTTTCATTAAACTGCGATAGTGCAGAATAAGTTGAACTCAATGGGAGTTTTCATGTGACAGAGCCCTGATCGGCACTATTGTAGTCTAATGAATAACCCCCACCACTGCCTACTGATGTGCATACAAGTAATACAAGAAAGTCTCAAGTGTTGTTGTTGTGTAATGATACTAAGCACGGAAAAGAAGCCTTTACAAAGTACAGTAAGAATAGTGAATACGAATCTGCAGCGTAATAACAGGAATGTTCCCTTTTGTTTGCTTCTCTGAGCGGTCCACGAGCTCCGCAGCCTTGTTTTGCTATTGAGAAATGATGATTACAAACTGAACAGTGCTCGAGTCTGTGATAATGCGCTGGAATCTTACACAGCAGTGCGGCCGACACAGTAACAGGCACACAAAATGGCACATGGACTTTGTAGATGTAACACCCCTACCTGCACCCGGCTGCAGAAGATAGGGTGTTCACGTATCCAGTCTCTCTTTGCACTGCAAACAGGATGTCAACCTGCTTCAGCGTAGTGTAGCTCAGCCAGTTTTACCTTTGTCTCAGGGCTTCGCCAGTGGATCCAGGCCTGGGCTGTAGTGAGGAGTAGAATAAGTAGAAAAGGGCGCCAGGAACTTTTAACAGGATGTCGGCAGGATCAGCATACCACACAGCATAGACAGGACAGGTTTTCTGCGTGTTTCTCTTGCAGAAGATCCCCCTCTGCCTGCAGTTCCTCCCAGTACCCACCCTGACCCTGGCTAAGGCCGAGTTCAGGGTAGATGCTACGGACGCGTCCGTGCGCGCCTCCCCCGCGTGCTCCTGCAGCTCAGCGATCTGTGCCTTGGCTGCAGGAGTTGGGTCGCGGCGTGTGGGGGCATGGCGGGGGGTGTGGCAAACGTGTCGCGGAGCTGGTTTGCTGAACCAGCTCACGTGATGCGACTGTAGCCCCAAATATAATTTCGGGTTGTAGCGGCAAAATGTAGCGGCGGCAACGCTGCACTTTGCCGCCGGTGGAGTTTTCAGTTTGAAAACGCCCACCGAACAACCCAAAATTGCGACGGACGTGCGCACAGGCAAGCGTGCGCATGTCACGTAGCAGCCACCCTGAACTCAGCCTTAGGATGAAGCAGGCTCAGCCCCAGACCCCTACAAAGATCTGGACTACAGCCCTGCTCCCGGCAGCATGGGAACCTCTGTTGCACCGGGCACCTAGCACAGTCTGCCCCAGCAAACTCTTTCCCCTCTAGGGTGGGTCCCCACCTCTTATACCCAGGGGGTGTCAACCTGTCCCCTTCTCTGTCTCTGGGCAAAACATGCTGTAGCAATCTGTCCCCCTACCGGTCACATGGCCTACTAGAACTTTCCTATCTCTGAGTCATGCCTCATGTGCCTGGGATCTGCAACACTGTATCCTATCTCTGAGCCAGCTCACATGCAGGTCCATGTGTAAGGGGTTTAACCCCCACACTGCCAGAGTGCTGACCTAGCCTGCATGCTAAAACGGGCCTGGTTTTAGCAGGGGGCTACATAGAGAAGAAACCTAGATTGAAAAATTGCTTAGTTTGGTAATTGCTGCATGCGTTATAATTGATCATATATATAATTGGACGCTCTAAATTTACGCCTTATATGATTTGCTGTGGAATGATTAACTTTTGTATTTTAAAAGGCTACATATATCACTTCTAAACCTGGAACATTCGCCTCTCTCCAGTGAAATGCTAATATCTGCTATAAAAACTCCTTCCCCATTGTTGCAGGCTTCTCAGATAGTGTTGTACATTTTCAAATAAGTTTTTCTAAAATTAATAGTAGTCATTGAAAGGGAAAACACTTAGTTTTTTTTATTCATTTCCGCTCATGAAGTTGTCCAGTTTTGTCACCTGGATGAGTGATAAAAGCCGCTATGATTATCTCATCATCTCCAGGCACCAAGCTGGCCATTCTGCCTATCCTAGCACAAATAACATTTTGATTAACCTTTTTCATGAATGATCACACAAACTTGAAAATAAAACAATAATTTCTTTCCCACATGCTGGGTAGCTGAAGGATTTATTACACTTTCGAGTCTTAATTTTATTCTGGACATCTTTAAATTGTCTTATTGTCAAGCGAAAGGTTTGGAGTGTGAGGTAAACTTTGTTGCGTCATTAGGAGGATATGACCACCTAAACTATTGGCTGAACTGAGACCGCTTGTTAAAATTTATTACTATCTTAAAACCAAAATGAGAAATGAGACAGCTTTATACAAAGCACAAGAGATTATGAGGAATATTACGAGATTCTATCATGATCTATATGGAGAAGCAGAGTAATGAGAGAACTGAAGTGCAAGAGTAACACCTTCCAATTTTTGTAGGATTTATTAGGGGGCAAGCGAGGGATTTGGAAGATACTAGTGAGATGATGCTAGCAACATCATCCTGAAGAGAGCACATGGGACAAAGCTGGATGGCAAAGAGCTCCGTTTAGCCACAGAGACAATACGCAACTTTGTCTCTGTGCTTATTTTCACGAACATGTCGAGGTTGGTGATGAATGGGAGATATTTCTGCTGTGTGAAATTGATGCAATGACACACATGGAAAAAACGTTACTGTGAAACAGGGTGTATGTTGAATAAAACAGGTCGGTTTTAATAGCACATGCCTGGTACCGGATAAAACGTACCTGGAAAGTCTCGAAGCATAATCTTCATTCCATTACTAACTGACTCTAAAAGGCCTACACTACGTAGCATACACTTTATAAGTATTTACTGTTGCTATGCTACCATTGCAGTTTAAGCTTCTTTTTGCAGGAATTCTCTGTGGGGAATATTGCACCAAAACCGACGCCTTTCTTTGGACTGTTTGACAAGTCATTACGACCGGTACCTCCGAAATGTGTTTTGTGACAGGTGTAATTTCTTCCCATCCATGTGTTGGAAATTATGCAGTGCCACGTACAGCGGTATTGATTTTCTGAGCCTAGCTAAACACTCAGCACTACAAATTGAATATTGTAAAAATGTCCCCATGAATAAGAACAACAGTTTCATTGAATTTGTGGTCTGCTGGCAATATTCACCCCAGCAGTAGTTCTGAAAATCAGCCCCTGTATTAATTACATATTCTATTGTAATATATCTCACTGTTTCCCAAAACATAGGCGCTAAATAGATTTGTCTTATTGACCCATTAAAACGAGAACAGTCATTTTCCAACATGGAGGTTTTCTTGTTGGTATATATACACGTAGAATCGGCACTCTAATACGTAAATATGGCAAAGAATAATATAAGATACGATATCATCCTGGATGGCCCTCCGCCGACTTAAGTTTAACATGGCAAAAACAGAGCTCCTCATACTTCCTCCCAAACCTGTCCCCACTACCTCCTTCCACATTACTGTTGGAAGTTCATTGATTCATCCATTAGAGCCAGCACGCTGCCTAGGGGTCACACTCGACTCCTCACATTCAAAATGTATCTAAAACATGTCGCTTTTTCCTCCGCAATATTACAAAGATACGCCCTTTCCTCTGTTGCTCGACTACTAAAACTCTGACTCAGGCCCTCATTCTCTCCCGTCTTGATTACTGTAACCTCCTGCTGTCCGGCCTCCCTGCCTCTCACCTGTCTCCCCTACAATCTATCCTAAACGCTGCTGCCAGAATCGCTCTACTCTTTCCTAGATCTGTCTCCGCGTCTCCCCTGCTGAAATCCCTCTCCTGGCTTCCTATCAAATCTCGCATCTCGCACTCAATTCTCCTGCTCACTTTTAAAGCTTTACACTCTTCTGCCCCTCCTTACATCTCAGCCCTAATTTCTCGCTATGCACCAACCCGAGTCTTGCGTTCTTCTCAAGGATGTCTTCTCTCTACCCCCTTTGTATCTAAAGCCCTCTCACGCCTTAAACCTTTCTCACTGACTACCCCACACCTCTGGAATGCCCTTCCCCTCAGTACCCGACTAGCACCCTCTCTATCCACCTTTAAGACCCACCTTATGACACACCTGCTTAAGAAGCATATGAATAGCACCGTGGCTAATACTATAAACCTGATACATAAAGCTTGGCCCCCTGCAGACGCACTTACCAGAATGCCCTCCTACTGTCTCTGTACGTTCTTCCTACCTATCAATTAGATTGTAAGCTCTTCGGAGCAGGGACTCTTTTTCTGAAATGTAACGTTTATGTCTGAAGCACTTCTCCCCATGATCTGTTATTTGTATTATTTGTTATTTATATGATTGTCACGTGTATTACTACTGTGACGCGCTATGTACATTAATGGCGTTACTTAAATAAATACATACATACAGTGCAGGGCAACCAAGGGATCCCTCAAGCCCAAAATATCACAGAAACGAACAAAGTAGGTAGCCTGACCCCAGATAGAAACTGACTACACAAGAGCTGAAGCACGATAAAGCCAAAATCAGATATATTCACTCATAGTACTGTATGTACAATAACACAACTACAATACACTGTGATGACACACACACACACACACACACACACACACACACACACACACACACACACACACACACACACACACACACACACACACACACACACACACACACACACACACACACACACAGTAAAATACAACAAAAGAGACTTATCTGTGAGCTACACAATAAAAAAGGTAGAAAAATACAAAATAGTAAGCAGGTAAACAAAAGCAGAACAGAAAAGAAGAGGCAAGAAAAAAATGGGAGATACTGTAAAAACGAGTGAAAAATCCCATGACCAGTGAAAAAAAGGGGGGAAAAGAGGAAAATGGGAAAAGTAACAAGTTACCAAAAAAATGACAAGGTTCCTCGTGATTTTTGAGGCAAAAATAAGTATTTTCTGGATGACAAATGCGTTCCCAAATGTTGAAATGTTGTTTAATATGAATTTGCCTGTCTCAGAACATTCACACCTATGCCCACGGGCTTTGTGTAGGCTGGCCATGAGACATCATTAAGTTGATTAGTCTGCAAAGTTTGTGACGATTGTATTCAGTTAAGCTTGTCACTATAACTGTGCCGAATACTGAAACAGAAGGAACACGCTGTAACAAACAATGACAATGGCCTTTGTTGACAACATTTGCCAAATCATCGATGCAAGTACATGATATTTATGCTATGGGGTTAAAAGGTATATCACTTGTGGGATGTAACCACAATTCTAAGATGTTGTGATTAGCATAATGTCACAAACATTACATGATGAGTATTGTGTAACCCAGGGGAGCGCAAACTTTTTGAGCTGTGCCCCCCTGCATGCTCCTGCAGCTACTCGCGCCCCCCTTACTGTTAGACCGGCGTCGGGTGTGACGTCACACGACCCCGTTGCCATGGCAACGCGGCGTTATTTGACGCGGCACGGCACTCCTGCTGAAACCCGGTAAGTAGTTTACAGAGGCCTCGCGCCTCCCCCGGCATTTAATTTAAATGCCTGGTAGAAGAGTGCTGGGCCTCTGCAACTGCCCGTGCCCCCCCATAAAAATATAGCGCCCCCCCTGTTTGCGCACGGCTGGTGTAACCCATTCCATACAACACATTGATATACAGTAATCCACCTGACAGTAACTTTGTTATACCACATAATTCCCAGATAGGGTACCATGACACCTAAGGGTGCCACAGTCATTTGTGGAAAATAGCTGAAGCGCTCAAATGCAGGTGTAATAACAAAAATAAGCCAAATCACCAAACCAGGGTACTAACAATTGATATAGTACCTAATGTGTAATAGTATGGGTACTATCCTCCTGAAGACAGGTGGTATATGGTACAAGCCCACTCACCATCAGTCTCATTGGCAGGTTCCCCTGGAAAATAAGCAAATACTCACATCCTGGTAGGGTAGGTAGGCAGGCTGTGCAGCTACTAAATGCAATACAGGGAAAAAGGAGACCAAAAGCGCACCAGCACAAACGGAGCAGGAAGGACCCCAAACGAAAAATAATTAAAAGGGCACTTTAATGTGACAAAAGACCCATCCAACGCGTTTCGAACGTCACAGCTTTCTTTTGGAAAAGAACGCTGTGACGTTCGAAACGCGTTGGATGGGTCTTTTGTCACATTAAAGTGCCTTTTTAATTATTTTTCGTTTGGGGTCCTTCCTGCTCCGTTTGTGCTGGTGCGCTTTTGGTCTCCTTTTTTCCTGTACCACAGTCATTTAGATGGAGATAGAGATAGGAGAAGGCAAGATAGGAGGAAAAATAAATGAAGCAAAACATAAAAAATAGAATGCATAGCAACATGGAAAAACCTGCTACTTAAAAAATGGGTAGGGGTGAGCTTAAACCCAGGGAGGAGAGGGGTGAGCTTAAACCCAGGGAGGAGAGGGTGAGCTTAAACCCAGGGAGGAGAGGGGTGAGCTTAAACCCAGGGAGGAGAGGGGTGAGCTTAAACCCAGGGAGGAGAGGGGTGAGCTTAAACCCAGAGAGGAAAGGGGTGAGCTTAAACCCAGGGTGGAGAGGGGTGAGCTTAAACCCAGGGAGGAGAGGGGTGAGCTTAAACCCAGGGAGGAGAGGGGTGAGCTTAAACCCAGGGAGGAGAGGGGTGAGCTTAAACCCAGGGAGGAGAGGGGTGAGCTTAAACCCAGGGAGGAGAGGGGTGAGCTTAAACCCAGGGAGGAGAGGGGTGAGTTTAAACCCAGGGAGGAGAGGGGTGAGCTTAAACCCAGGGAGGAGAGGGGTGAGCTTAAACCCAGGGAGGAGAGGGGTGAGCTTAAACCCAGAGAGGAAAGGGGTGAGCTTAAACCCAGGGTGGAGAGGGGTGAGCTTAAACCCAGGGAGGAGAGGGGTGAGCTTAAACCCAGGGAGGAGAGGGGTGAGCTTAAACCCAGGGAGGAGAGGGGTGAGCTTAAACCCAGGGAGGAGAGGGGTGAGCTTAAACCCAGGAAGGAGAGGGGTGAGCTTAAACCCAGGGAGGAGAGGGGTGAGCTTAAACCCAGGGAGGAGAGGCCACTAACCTCCAGACAACTGATACCAGTTCCAAATTAAAATAAAATAAAAACACACAATCCCAGCACGCTCTAACCCAAGAACCCACCACATCATATATATGTGTATCAAAAGGAGTGCTACTGAGCAGGGCCAAATGTATACAACAAAAGACAAAAATACCCAATGCTACATCCAATGTGACAAAATACATAATTAAATACTTCAATGTTCGTATTCTCATGAGTAAGGGTCATTTAGTTAAACCCTTTTGCTACAAATGTGTATATATATATATATATATATATATATATATATATATATATATATATATGTGGTGGGTTCTGGGGTTAGAGCTTAATGGGATTGTGTGTTTATTAATTTTATTTTTCAACTGGTATCAGTTATTTGGAGGTTGGTGGCTCCTCCTCCCCGGGTTTAAGATCACCGTACCCCGTTTTTTAAGTAGCAGGATATTTCATGTACCTGTGCAGGACAGGTCTATTAAGACCATTCTCCCTTCACAGCAGAGGTAAAAGAGAATTTTCACAGAGTTAGTGTTGGGACCTGCAGACTGGTCATGCTGTGACGTGGCTGCAGAGTGGTCATGCTGTGGCGTGGCTGCAGACTGGTCATGCTGTGACGTGGCTGCAGACTGGTCATGCTGTGACGTGGCTGCAGACTGGTCATGCTGTGACGTGGCTGCAGAGTGATCATGCCGTGACGTGGCTGCAGAGTGGTCATGCCGTGACGTGGCTGCAGAGTGGTCATGCAGTGACGTGGCTGCAGAGTGGTCATGCCGTGACGTGGCTGCAGAGTGATCATGCCGTGACGTGGCTACAGGGTTATAACACTTTGGCCAAAGGGTTTAACTAAATGACCCTTACTCATGAGAATACTAACATTGAAGTATTTTACCATGTATTTTGTCGCATTGGATGTAGCATTGGGTATTTTTGTCTTTTGTTGTATACATTTGGCCCTGCTCAGTAGCACTCCTTTTGATACAAATATATATATATGATGTGGAGGGTTCTGGGGTTAGAGCGTGCTGGGATTGTGTCTTTATTGTTGTAGTTTTACATTATTTTTTAATGAATGGTAACTGGTAAAATAAGAAAAGCTTGGATACATGGCTTCATTGTTGTGTAAATAAATGAAAAAAGTAGATTAAATGTAGATTTGTGCAAGTAAAACTGGAGTGGTCTCAGTAGCACATTTCAATCTCTTGTGGTGGGAAGGAATATTACTGTAGGCTTGGCATTCATTGCTTCCAAAATGATTAATAGAAAGGAGTGGTGATAACAGCATTCCAGGTATTTTAAGGACAATGTATTTCAACTGGGAATATTGTTCTCTATAACATTCATGTTACAGAAACACACAATACAGCAAAGCTGAGACCATTCTTACAATGCACTCAGACATACTGTAACATTCATAAGTATCCCAAGTGTACACTTGTAATGGGAATCTAAGAATGGCCACTGACAAAGAACACCGCCCTGTGTTCCTAAGACCACCAATAGCCTTCCGTGGTCTCTCAGTGATGGAAATCACATAGGTCGGGAGCTATCCAACAAATCCTGGTCCATGAGTCATAAAAGACAATGTGTTGAAAAGTCAGGAAATTGAAATAAAACATTTGCCAAAATGCGTATATTAATAGGACAGCTGTAAAGGGGATTAGTTGTGTCTGTGAATTTGCCTTTCCACACCACCCAACCTTCTCTGTCCTAATAATCATATTAGCAAGCGTAGGGTTGCTTGCCAAATTGTATTGTAGCACTGGGAGCCGTTAAGAAGACACATCTTGTGTTTGCACAATGGAAGTGGCTCTCAAGGAAGCCCCATTCTGACCATGAAGCTTCACCCTATTAGGTTAATATGTGACAATCAAAAGTGGGGGGGAAAGGTGAGAACAACACCTGTACTTCTTCCGGATTTAACCAATTATGAGTGTGTGAAGAAAATAGATTAACCCCGTCTGTGCTGATAGACATGACGGTGCATGATAAAACATCACAGATGTGTTCACTTCTGTATAGTACATTGTAGATCCTTATGGCTCTGAAGGAGTTAATATGAGCACATGTGTCGTTTTCAGTGATGGCTTTGACCAGTCATGCTGAGGCCTTTCTGAAATATACCACTTCTACAAATCTGACTATAGGTGTAAATGGCACCGTACAATTTCATTTGTGGTGACTATGAGTGATGATCACAGAAACGAAACCAATTTCTCGCCCCATAATCTGATACAGAACCTGCTTGCAATGCAATGATGTGGAAGGTGGCTGTTTTGGCTTTGTCAATTTGGTACCCATATTGTAAAATGGGTGTTTCAAAATTACTTTCAAGCCATCACATTGTAAAATTACTAATGCCTTACAATTCACTGCATGGAATAATAATCCATATAGAACATAGCTGAGAAAGATAGCCAAGATCACGGTGTTATAGTACAAGCAGACGTGGCTGGGCAGGTGCACAAGGAATGACATCTGAATGGAATACTTTACTGTACCGATAAATACAGGCATACCCCGCATTAACGTACGCAATGGGTCCAGAGCATGTATGTAAAGCGAAAATGTACTTAAAGTGAAGAACTACCTTTTCCCCACTTATTGATGCATGTACTGCACTGCAATCGTCATATACGTGCATAACTGATGTAAATAACGCATGTGTAACAGGCTCTATAGTCTCCCCGCTTGCGCACAGCTTCGGTACAGGTAGGGAGCCGGTATTGCTGTTCAGGACGTGCTGATAGACGCATGCACGAGCTGGCGTTTGCCTATTGGGCGATATGTCCTTACTCGTGAGTGTACTTAAAGTGAGTGTCCTTAAATCGGGGTATGGCTGTAGACAGTGCCTGAAGAGTGAGGAGCAACATATCATTATATTAATGCCTTTGTAGTTTATAGAATTTACAGACACAACAAGTGCTCATCACAAGCCCTAACTGTGGCATGCCAAGGGGTCGCATCTAGTAATTTCCACTGGAATCCAACCTGCTTTCCGTACCGGTCAGCCAGCTCTGCTTCTTTCAGTTGTTAGGTATGTTGCCCAATTTTACAGTGTATATTCCAAAGGCCAATGAAGATGATTGTAATTTGGGAGACAAAAGATTGCTCACCATTTCTTTCAGCGGCAGAAAGTAATTTGACATAAAAGTTGAGCTTCAGAGAAAAAAAAAGAATGAAAGAAGCTTGTTTTTCATTCTGCACCACACACCAGCTCCCAGCAGGAGCCGCGGGAAGAGCTTTGTGTCTCCATTTACAAACCCCCCAGTGGCGCCCGCTGTGTGGTGGGGAATGAAAAATGTGCTTCTTTTTTTTTCTTCTGTTTTTTAATTTTAGAAGCTGCATATAAAATCCTCTCTTTCCTTCAGTTTTTTGTACGGAGCCTTCTGTCTTCTAGCATTCTTCTTTAGCAAGACTGCTAACAGACAATGGCGCTGTGATATATGTAACCCTTTTGATGCTAAAAGTTTATAGTAATACATCTTTACTTCCTTCCCTGTGAATAACATCCAACAGTTTATGTATATATGTATTACCTGTTCTTATCATTAATCTTTCTATGTATGAAGCAGACTGGCTTTAATCTTCTTTATACTATATTAGTGAAAGCACTGTATGTTTGCCTGCCTGCCTGCATGCCTGCATGCATGCCTGCCTGCTGGATGTCCGGTGTCTCTAGCGGCAATCTCATTGGTCCCTTGGCCCGCCCGCCCCCGCACACCTCTCATTGGCCTCACACACTCACACCACCCCCTTGGCCCGCCCCCCACACCTCTCATTGGCCTGAGGCGGAGTGACGGGCCAAAGGTCCAAAAAAATAAATAAAACACACACACACACACTCACACACTCACACACTCACACACTCACACACTCACACACTCACACACTCACACACTCACACACTCACCTCTCTCCCCTCTCCAAATCACCTTTTCCCCCTCCCCAGCGGCATCACCTCTTCCCCCTCCCCAGCGGCATCACCTCTTCCCCCTCCCCAGCTGCATCACCTCTTCCCCCTCCCCAGCGGCATCACCTCTTCCCCCTCCCCAGCGGCATCACCTCTTCCCCCTCCCCAGCGGCATCACCTCTTCCCCCTCCCCAGCGGCATCACCTCTTCCCCCTCCCCAGCGGCATCACCTCTTCCCCCTCCCCAGCGGCATCACCTCTTCCCCCTCCCCAGCGGCATCACCTCTCCCCGCTCCAAATCACCTCTCCCCGCTCCAAATCACCTCTCCCCGCTCCAAATCACCCCTCCCCGCTCCAAATCACCTAGCTTCCCGCAGCTGCCACGCGGCGCGTAAGATGGCGGACCCCCTTCCTCCCTCGCGGCGCCGAGTCAGACGGTGGCGGCGCCCGGAAGTACAGGTAGGTGTCGCTCCCCACCTCCGGCGCCAAACGGAACTGAGAAAGGGCGCATCAACTGAGGTGTGTGTGTGTGTGTGTGTGTGTGTGTGTGTGTGTGTGTGTGTGTGTGTGTGTGTGTGTGTGTGTGTGTGTGTGTGTGTGTGTGTGTCACTGTCCACTGCCCCCCCCTCCTATCCACTGCCCCCCCCTCCTATCCACTGCCCCCCCCTCCTGTCCACTGCCCCCCCCTCCTGTCCACTGCCCCCCCCTCCTGTCCACTGCGTCCCCCCTCCTGTCCACTGCGTCCCCCCTCCTGTCCCCCCTCCTGTCCACTGCGTCCCCCCTCCTGTCCCCCCTCCTGTCCACTGCCCCCCCCTCCTGTCCACTGCCCCCCCCTCCTGTCCACTGCCCCCCCCTCCTGTCCACTGCCCCCCCCCTCCTGTCCACTGCCCCCCCCCTCCTGTCCACTGCCCCCCCCCTCCTGTCCACTGCCCCCCCCTCCTGTCCACTGCCCCCCCCTCCTGTCCACTGCCCCCCCCTCCTGTCCACTGCCCCCCCTCCTGTCCACTGCCCCCCCCCTCCTGTCCACTGCCCCCCCCCTCCTGTCCACTGCCCCCCCCCCCTCCTGTCCACTGCCCCCCCCCTCCTGTCCACTGCCCCCCCCCCTCCTGTCCACTGCCCCCCCCCCTCCTGTCCACTGCCCCCCCCTCCTGTCCACTGCCCCCCCCCCTCCTGTCCACTGCCCCCCCCCCTCCTGTCCACTGCCCCCCCCCTCCTGTCCACTGCCCCCCCCTCCTGTCCACTGCCCCCTCCCTCCTGTCCACTGCCCCCCCCTCCTGTCCACTGCCCCCCCCTCCTGTCCACTGCCCCCCCCCCTCCTGTCCACTGCCCCCCCCCCCCCTCCTGTCCACTGCCCCCCCCCCCTCCTGTCCACTGCCCCCCCCCTCCTGTCCACTGCCCCCCCCCCTCCTGTCCACTGCCCCCCCCCCCCCTCCTGTCCACTGCCTCCCCCCTCCTGTCCACTGCAGGAAATGCAGGGGGAGGAATCCATGCCTTTGAGGCGCCCCCCCCTCCCTTTGACGCCCCCCCCCCTCCCTTTAACGCCCCCCCCCCTCCCTTTGACGCCCCCCCCCTCCCTTTGACGCCCCCCCCCCTCCCTTTGACGCCCCCCCCCTCCCTTTGACGCCCCCCCCCTCCCTTTGACGCCCCCCCCCCTCCCTTTGACGCCCCCCCCTCTCCCTTTGACGCCCCCCCTCTCCCTTTGACGCCCCCCCCCTCCCTTTGACGCCCCCCCCCTCCCTTTGACGCCCCCCCCTCCCTTTGACGCCCCCCCCCTGCCTTTGACGCCCCCCCCTGCCTTTGACGCCCCGCGCGCACACACTGACTGACTGCCGCACGCACGCACACACTGACTGACGCGCACACAAAGCCTGACTGACGCACGCACACACTGACTGAGGCACACACTGACTGTGTGTGCGTCAGTCAGTCTGTGTGTGTTTGTGTTTCTGCCTCAGACTCACTGACGCGCGAGCAAACACACAGTGACTGACGCACACACGCTACATGAAGCTGTAAAGGAGGGAGGGAGGGGGGGGACTGGATTGATGTGAATGGGGGACAAACAGAGAGAGGGGGGAGGAGAGAGAGGAACGGGAACATTACATCCCGGGCAACGCCGGGTCTCTCAGCTAGTGTTCTATAATATCAATGTTATTTAATCATTCTCACATTCAATATGCTGTGTACAGTATGCTGTGTGTGTACAGTATGCAGTGTACAGTATGCTGTGTGTACAGTATGCAGTGTACAATATGCTGTGTGCAGTGTGCAGTGTACAGTATGCAGTGTACAGTATGCAGTGTACAGTATGCTGTGTGTGTACAGTGTGCAGTGTACAGTATGCAGTGTGTGTACAGTGTGCAGTGTACAGTATGCAGTGTACAGTATGCTGTGTGTGTACAGTGTGCAGTGTACAGTATGCTGTGTGTGTACAGTATGCAGTGTACAGTATGCTGTGTGCAGTGTGCAGTGTACAGTATGCTGTGTGTGTACAGTATGCAGTGTACAGTATGCTGTGTGTACAGTATGCAGTGTACAATATGCTGTGTGCAGTGTGCAGTGTACAGTATGCAGTGTACAGTATGCAGTGTACAGTATGCAGTGTACAGTATGCTGTGTGTGTACAGTGTGCAGTGTACAGTATGCAGTGTGTGTCAGTGTGCAGTGTACAGTATGCTGTGTGTGTACAGTATGCAGTGTACAGTATGCTGTGTGTGTACAGTGTGCAGTGTACAGTATGCAGTGTACAGTGTGCTGTGTACAGTATACAGTGTACAGTGTGCTGTGTACAATGTGCTGCGGCAAGCAGGCAAAGGGAAGCTGGGCACCACTGCAAACAGTAGAAAAAAGAGACTGCAAGAGAGTGTGTCCCATAAATAAAAAATGTTTAATGGATCAAGGCATCATCTACAAAAAGGAGCCCACGGGCCCCCACCAACGCGTTTCACCGTGGTGCACCTTGACAAAGAGCGTGTCGCTCGAAACGCGTTGGTGGGGGCCCATGGGCTCCTTTTTGTAGATGATGCCTTGATCCATTAAACATTTTTTATTTATGGGACACACTCTCTTGCAGTCTCTTTTTCGTACTGTTTGCAGTGGTGCCCAGCTTCCCTTCGCTGCTTGTGTGGATACCGTGGAGAAACGGAAGCACACACCTGTGGAGGAACATCGTACGGAAGCACACACCTGTGGAGGAACATCGTACGGAAGAGCACACACCTGTGGAGGAACATCGTACGGAAGAGCACACACCTGTGCAGGAACATCGTACGGAAGAGCACACACCTGTAGAGGAACATCGTACGGAAGAGCACACACATGTGAGTTACATTACTCCTATGTCCTATGTCTGGACACCAGCCAGTGGGAGTTTTTACAACTCAAGAAGTGAAATTCCATCCAGCTATTCGATTCATAGTGGATAGTGGTGTAGTCATTATTTGACAATTGGTCTATACATTCATGTGTGATACTTCGAGGATTCGAACAGTGGAAATCTATTGTGTGCTTATATAAGCCATTGATCTTTGTTTGAGCACCATACAGCTTTTTCTCTCTACAATATGCTGTGTACAGTGTGCTGTGTACAGTGTGCTGTGTACAGTGTGCTGTGTACAGTGTGCTGTGTACAGTGTACAGTGTGCTGTGTACAGTGTGCTGTGTACAGTGTGCTGTGTACAGTGTGCTGTGTACAGTGTACAGTGTGCTGTGTACAGTGTGCTGTGTACAGTGTGCTGTGTAAAATATGCTGTGTACAGTGTGCTGTGTATAATATGCTGTGTACTGTGTGCTGTGTATAATATGCTGTGTATAATATGCTGTGTATAATGTGCTGTGTATAGTGTACAGTGTACAGTGTGCTGTGTACAGTGTGCTGTGTACAGTGTGCTGTGTAAAATATGCTGTGTACAGTGTGCTGTGTATAATATGCTGTGTACAGTGTGCTGTGTACAATATGCTGTGTACTGTGTGCTGTGTATAATATGCTGTGTATAATATGCTGTGTATAATGTGCTGTGTATAGTGTGCTGTGTATAGTGTGCTGTGTACAGTGTGCTGTGTACAGTGTGCTGTGTACAGTGTGCTGTGTACAGTGTGCTGTGTACAGTGTGCTGTGTACAATGTGCTGTGTATAATATGCTGTGTATAATATGCTGTGTATAATATGCTGTGTATAATGTGCTGTGTACAGTGTGCTGTGTATAGTGTGCTGTGTGCTGTGTGCAGTGTGATGTGTATAATATGCTGTTGTCTTGATTGGGAAAATGTCGCCACTGTGCACAACTTTTTTTCTTTCCAATTCTCACTAGAAATTGTAAAATGAACATTTAATCACATGTAACTCTTAATCTTTTTTTTTTTTCCCTTGAGATAAGGAACATCTCACTCATCCCGTGTAATAATAATAATAATAATATGTAAGACCACCTCACTGATCACCTGTCTAATAATAATATTAATAATATGTAAGACCACCTCACTGATCACCTGTCTAATAATAATAATAATATGTAAGACCACCTCACTGATCACCTGTCTAATAATAATAATAATATGTAAGACCACCTCACTGATCACCAGTCTAATAATAATAATAATAATATGTAAGACCGCCTCACTGATCACCAGTCTAATAATAATAATAATAATATGTAAGACCGCCTCACTGATCACCAGTCTAATAATAATAATAATAATATGTAAGACCGCCTCACTGATCACCAGTCTAATAATAATAATAATAATATGTGTAGCCAGGTCACCTGATGATACTATTCTGCCCCTGTACTGGCAGTAACCCCGGGTACAATCAGGTTGTCAGTAGTTGATATGGGATTTTCCCTCTCCAAGGAGCTGCACTTGAGTGACAACGGGTGGCGGTGACATCAGGCCTGGGCATGACCAATCATGGGCCAGACCTGGTGCCCTCCTCCTGGCTGTACTTAAGGGCAGTACGACCCCAAATTTGTAGTTGGTGCTTCCCCACTGAAGAAGGCAATTCACACAGTGGAAAGGCTGAGATTGGGCCTTCTCCAGTCCTCTTCCCTCCGGGGGAGAGTGAGTGTGTACCATACCTTTTGCCTCTGCTAGGAAGGTGGGAAAGAGCTAGGACGGCTGCGGGTGCCCTTGGCCTGTAGTGATGGTCCAGGGACCATCCTTGAGTGAACAGCTGAGAGTTCTGCATCGGGCAGAACCTGCCTTGTTCCTATAACTGTACAGAAGAGTAATAAACCTGTTCCTGTTGTTATACCTCCTGCTTGGTGCATGACCTGACTGCGGGGAGTGGTAATAAGTTCTACCATGGGACATCACCTTCAGCTCCTGGAGCCTACGACAGATGGACGCACTGCACTGCTAAAGAGATATGTGGGATATGAACCCAAGAAGCCTAGTCCTGTTCCCCACTACCATCGGCGGACGACTCAGCCCTCCTGTTACCAGCAGGTATCATGCACCACATGACCAGTAATGGCCAAATCTCCCACCGGGTGGGGGAAACACCGTTACATATGTAAGACCACCTCACTGATCACCTGGGCAATAATAATAATATGTAAGACCACCTCACTGATCACCTGTGTAATAATATGTAAGACCACCTCACTCATCACCTGTGTAATAATATGTAAGACCACCTCACTGATCACCTGTGTACTAATATGTAAGACCACCTCACTGATCACCTGTGTAATAATATGTAAGACCACCTCACTCATCACCTGGGTAAATGGAATGTAGCCCTTAAATTAGATTGAAGCCTAAAAGAGATGTACGTCATGTAACTCTTTCCTTTAACCTTTATCATATTGGTTGATGACACGTATGACTTAAAAGCAAATAAAGGTGACATAGTAGCTTAATAATTGAACAAGTAATATATATTTTATTTGATCCGTCTGTTGTGTTTCCATATTTTTTAGTTCATTTATCAATGACCAAGGATGGGGCAGGCATTAAACGAATGCTGCAGGGGTTAATATCCTTAAACAAGTAACAAGAACAATGCAATTTTATGTCCATTATTAAAACAAAAAGAACAGTTGAAATGAAGAAGGCACATTTGTCTGGAATTTCCTGCGTGTATTGTCGTACTTCCTCACAACTTTCTGCGCACTTCACTGGAACTGAGTCACGAACACTGGATAATATGTCAGATGCAATTATCTGACAAACACGACAAACAAAGGAGAGATAGAAGCTGACACTTTCAATTATTGCCCAGTGGCACTGGGAACCGGCATCTGGGCATTCTTATTGTTATTGCATACCTTGTTTTAGTGTGATGGCTAAATACCCGCTCATCAACCCCTCAGCACTCGCTAGCAGAGAAACAGAAGCATCATTAATGTCATAGCTGTCATAGGCATTAATTTGTTCATTCACGAGATGGTACAAGAAGTGAAAAGGGAAGTAAGAATGAGCCTTACTTTGAAATGGGCAATTTGTAAGCCTTTGAGTGATTAAAAGTCATCAACTCCCCTCTTCCCCTCCCCCGATAAACACTCATTAAGTACTGTTATATGGCAAATACTGAAGCACTGAGCATACTGGGTAGCTGAGCCGTGTCTACAGCGTCATTGCAATTTTTATATTGGGAGAAACAATTAATCTAGCCTTTGAAAACAAACACGGTGAATTATTGAAATTATCACAATGAACTGCAAGCCTCCAAAAAGGGCATTATTACCCTAACCTTTATCAAAACTGTTATTTGTGCAATGTGCATCATGGGAAAGTTGGGATTTGTGCGAATGAAAAGTTTCATGAATGCATGTAGCTAATTATATGGCAATATACTTTCTGCCGTTTGTATGTACGGCCATACATGGCGAGACAGACCGAGCTAAACAGTGAGCTTTGTTGTTTCAACCAGGTTTTGTGAAAATGAAGTACAGCCATTGTCCACATTATCTTACTTAAACCGTCTCAGTTTCGCTGGGGCTCCTTCTTCTATCATTCATCGATAATTAGATGACAACACTTGCGACAAAACCTCTGGTGATATTCTAGGCAGATATGGGAGGGAGCGCAGTACTGTCAACCGTCATATAAATTCACAGAGATCCACTATGGAAACGACCTTGAAATATGGTAACCTTGAACATGTTGCACATCTGATAATGTAAATAAGAAACCAAGAATGTGTCTCTATGGACTTTGGATGTTTGGTTATGGAGACGTAAAAACATGGAAGAGGGGAAAGTCCAAATATAAATCAGAGATCAGTTTATGAACACCAGAAATAATGATGTTTTGGAATTAAAAATGCCTGTTACAAATAATGCAGTTGTCAAAGACTAATTTTCTCATAAGTCCTTGGGGGGAACAATATGGTGAGCTGGACTGGGTGATTGTACATGTCCAACGTCTCTAATTATGTACAGATTTCAAATAAATCTGTACATCATTTGGAGCGGGGAATGAGGTATTCTATTGTCTCTGCTTACAGGAAGAGATAGTTAAAATGTGTGAGGACAATTGGAAATGCAGGGAATTTAGGACATGCAAAAATAGTTTAAATGTGTTACTTAATCAGACAATAAGAAAGGAAATCCCTGCCCCGGAGATTTTACAATCTAAGTGGTATGTTGGGAGAGTTACAGAGACAGCAGGTGAGGGAATAAGTGCAGTAGATGGCAGCGCTTGGCCACAATGGTTGGTAGAGGCTTTTGATGTGGGGCAGTAGTCATGTGTCCGGGCTATTGAAATGCTTCATTTAAGAGGTGAGTTTCAAGGTTTGACTAAAAGGTGAGGAGAGAAGGGTCTTGGCGTATACTGAGTGTGAGGGAGCCCCACATGTAAGGGGCAGTGAGGGGGGAAAGGCTTAAGGCGAGAGAGCAGTAGAGGTGAAAGGGGTGGAGATGAGACAGTTATGGGTAGAGCGCAGGAGACAAGCAGGTGCATAACGAGAGATCAAAGCTGATATTGAGGAAGGAGCAGATGAGTGGGGAGCCTTAAAGGTAAGGAGGAGATCTGAAACTTGATAGGAAACCAGGGGAGAGATTTAAGGAGGAGATGAGCAGAGACTGTTTTGGGAGTAAGTGAAATTATTCAAGCAGCAGAAGTTTGGGTAGATTGCAAAGGAGAAAGTTGTGAGGCCGGGAGGCCTGTTAGCAGCATGTTACAGTAATGCAGACAGGAGGGGATAAGGGCGTGTATCAAGGTTTTAGCAGTAGATTGACAGAGGAAAGGGCGGATCTTGGTAATATTACCGAGGAAGAAGCAACAAATTCCACCATGCACATTGTAAACCAAGTTGGTAAGACATCACACTTTTGTATCTACCATTGACTTATTCTGTGTTAGCCAAGTGCTGTGTAATCGTCGAACACTCTCAAAGCCAATTAACTAACAGTTGACAGATTGTTTTTAGCTAACAAGCACCTAAACTGGTACAAAGGAAGAGAACGCTTTAGAGAGGTTACAATCAAACTCAAACAAGGCCAGGCTAATGTTTGAAGAAGTTTCTATGTTTCTTAATGCTCTTCTTCTTTCACAAGTCCCTGGACCCCAGCTGTGCAATCACAAGACGAGCACTTCCTGTTCCATGCTAATTGCAGAACCTGCTGTTATACAGTAACAGGAAAGAATGACTCCAATGAGGGTTTTTATTTGTACATTAGAATATAAAAGTTAACAAGTTAAAGGCCACTGTTTAGAAAGCACAAGCTGAGATGGTTATATTTTTATGCTCTGTCTTTGCAATATATAATACCAACAGACATGCCCTTTCTCCCTCTGAGGTTAGCACTTAGGCTTTGAATTGTGTTACCCGGGCAGTTTAGATTTACATATTGTGTATACTCTTTGTACAAGATTGTAAACGATGACACAATGAGGGAGTGTGACGTTCACAGGGTCTGGCGGACAGTGCGATGTGAGCAGCGATGCCATTCTTTCATACAGGTTCGTGCTGAAGTCGGCTGGGGGGGAAATCCGTTGATCATTGAGGCAGTAAGGAAGAACTTGCACATTATTGCTTCATGCAGCGAGTGAGCTGGTGATTACCATAGGGCGAGACGGGGCACATCTTTATTTGATTTGGTAAAGTTTTATTTAGCAGTCATTTATTTAATTGCCCAAAGACATCCGCATGATGGTCAGACATCTTGTCACCAGTGGCAAGAGGCATAAAGGCAAATGTTTTTGCATTGGCATAAACATAAGGATTAATTTATACTACAGTCCAGCTAATCACAGGGCACGTTATCAAGCTATTAGTGTCCACTCTCACTGAGATATGGGAACCTGTGTCTCGCAGCAAAATGTGGTCTATTAAAAGTATTCTTGTCTTCTTGAGAATTCAATATGTAAACCACTATCGCCATATATAATGCATAATGTCACCAAGATGGAACATGCACAGGACTTTTATTAAAGACGTCTCTTACTCTTTTCTTTTTTTCTTCCAGATCAATTTTTATTTTGTTAGATTCATATATGAAGCAGCAAAGAAAAGCACACCACAACACAATCTCTCTTCTACACACCCCACCACAATCTCTCTTCTACAAACCCCACCACAATCTCTCTTCTACAAACCCCACCGCAATCTCTCTTCTACACACCACAACACAATCTCTCTTCTGCACACACCACCACAATCTCTCTTCTGCACACCCCACCACAATCTCTCTTCTACACACCCCACCACAATCTCTCTTCTACACACCCCACCGCAATCTCTCTTCTACACACCCCACCGCAATCTCTCTTCTGCACACCCCACCGCAATCTCTCTTCTGCACACCCCACCGCAATCTCTCTTCTGCACACCCCACCGCAATCTCTCTTCTGCACACCCCACCGCAATCTCTCTTCTGCACACCCCACCGCAATCTCTCTTCTGCACACCCCACCGCAATCACTCTTCTGCACACCCCACCACAATCTCTCTTCTACAAACCCCACCACAATCTCTCTTCTGCGCACCCCACCGCAATCTCTCTTCTGCGCACCCCACCGCAATCTCTCTTCTGCGCACCCCACCGCAATCTCTCTTCTGCGCACCCCACCGCAATCTCTCTTCTGCGCACCCCACCGCAATCTCTCTTCTACGCACCCCACCGCAATCTCTCTTCTGTAGATCACACCCCAATCTCTCTACTACACACCCCACCATAACTTTTTCAAATGTTTTATTTACAAACTCATGTGTTAAAATCCTGATGCATGACGGAGGTTATTCCAGACAATTATGAGGCGAAATTGCCACACGTGTCTGTCATGATTACCTCCCGCAGTACTCCTCGTAAACCTGTAGGGTCACACAGAGGAGTTAGGGTCTACTCCCATCTTAGTTTGGGTATAAAACCCCACCCAGTCAGCAGGTTCTTTGCTTGTCAACTTTCTGTTTACAGGTCAGGAGTCAGGTTATTCTTTGTTCCCCAGCGCTGCGACTTTCCCTGTTCCTTTTTATTCAGGCTCCTAGTTCTGCAGTTCTACGCGATCCCCCGGTATTAAATTTAAATGCCTTGGGGGAAGAGCGCGGCGCCTCTGCAACCGCCGTGCTGCCCCTGAACAATCTTGCAGCCCCCCAGTTTGCGCACCGCTGCCCTAGCACATTTGTCACTTTCTTGCTTATTATAAACATTAAACATGGTTTGCAAAGTCAGCAGGATACCTTTCTAGTAACGTGCAGCATCTTTATCTATTTTTTCTAAGAACATTTATAATTTGAATATTATTTCACCTATATTATGTTCCCATTTGAAATATTTCTTGACATATAAAACTCCCCATGATTCAATGGGGGTTATTCATTAAAATGTCATGGTGCTAATCGGGGGTCTCTGTCACATGGAAACTGTCAGTGACTTCACTTGGGCACTAAAGCAGAGGAATGACAAATCCCCCAGGGATCGCACACTGTACTAAGAGAAATGCTGCAGTTTAACAAATGCTCCACAAGGACATAACCATGCAGCAAAGGTCTGTCAGGCATACTGGTCATAGATAAGGGTAGGTTGTGGTACGTTATGGACCAATATCAATTTTTAGTGTATTTAGTGTATGAGTAATATTAGTATATTAATATTAGAAGGCGAGAAACTTCAGAGGTTTCTTGAAGAAGACCTGATGGTACACTTGAAGAAGAGACCTCTGTGATTACGGTCTCATACTGTAGGAGCAGAAGTTCACGATACCATGTAAACCTAGTGGATTTATTTGATGCAAAGACAAATACAAAGAAGAATTTGCCAGTTTTTGAAACAGATTTTGGCAATCTCCTCGTCTAACTCCTTCTGTACATCTGGCCCATAGTTTAGGATGTCCATGAAATTCAGCCTGTTGCTAAATTCTCTCTGGTACTCGTACTTTATACTATAATTACATTGAGCCAGGGGAAGGCAAACGAAAACCAAACGCAACATTTTAATTACATCTCATAAGAACGTGCTTATGATTAAACACTGTACATAAAAATATTCGCTGATTATTACAATGAATATGTTCTCTGTGGCGCTTGTACTGTATACCAATATCTTGCACCTTCCATTTTACTTCTCTGCAGAAAATTCTAACGCCATTTAAATAATCAATAATAAAATCTTTAACGTGTGCTGACAGATGCGTCTTGGCAAAATCCAACTTATTACATTGTAGCTCTGACATGAATAGCTGGGGTTAGCTAAATACCTTAGAGATGGACGGCAGCTGGGCTTCAAACCATGGTACATGTTGGCTGTATATTGATGGATCCCACCTCCCAAGGATGAGACATGTTTCTGCTTGTTATTCCTTCAACGTGCTTATGCCAAACTTGAATCAAATAGCCCCTTGAATTGCTTTTGCTTCTGTAGCTAGGCAACAAGAGCCCGGACAGAGGCAGAAACATGATGGGTTTATTTACCTTGGACCAAGGACTATTTGTCACCTCAGCAGAAACCTGGAACACTAATTGCAAAAAAAAAATGAAAATGAAAAAGGGATCAGACGAGGCTGATTCCTCTGAAATACGGAGGAAACGGCTTTGGCTCTGGCTGCATTAACATAATCGTAATAATTTCTCTCGGTCGAGTCTGTTATCCTTATATTAATTATTCTTAAAGGTCAACTGCATTCATTAAAGTATCCTTCTGTTCTACCATGTTATCTGCAAATTAATTGGAAGGCGTTTAGAAGCTGACAGAGCGTGCGTTGCAAGATGCCAGCTTGGCTTGCATTGTTTTTGTTTTTTTTCCAAACAACTTTAAATCTCGGCATTAACGATTTAAACAGATCTAGCTGTGTGAAGTTACACACGGACATTTGCACTCTGGGGCAATGCCAGAAGCACAGGAGACCTACTCACGAGCTGTATATAAGGGGCCTCTCGCCTTAACACGCTTTAGTGTTAAAGACACTTTGTAGAAATATTTTAAGATGAGTGCTAGATTACTTGTCAGGATTTTTATCTTCATTTAATGATATAAATATTTACTTTTCTTCACTTGATAAACACAAAACGGGTAAATCTTATTCCCGGGTTATTAAGGCCCGTGGACTTGTTTGGACACGGACACTTGGTCAGTTTGCTCATGTTTAGAGAATGGGTGGGCAGCAGTTTCACTCGTGGTCTGGGTTCTAAAAACAATTCAGTTTTGGGTTCTAAACGTCTGTGAATATTGGTTCTGGTTCTGTCAAAGCTAGGCGGACCAGATTTTCAAAATAAAAGACCGGGACACTAATTGTTTAATAGCGTTCTCATGTATGTATTCATTCTTCCTCTCCATTCCCTCTCCCTCCCCTCCATTCTCTCCCATTCTCTCCCTTCCTCCCCCATTCTCTCTCCCTTCCTGCCCCCATTCCCCCTCCCTCATTCTCTCTGTCTTTCATCACCTCCCCTCCCACCCCGGCTTCTCTCTTCCTTCCCTCCTCTCCATTCTCTCACTCTCCCCACTGGCATTCTCTCCCCCCCCACCCCCCACTGTGTTCTCTTTCTCTCGATTTTTACTTGGGAGCCAGTGCATCCTACCAGCTCTGCTATTAGGGGACCACTAGCCCCCAAACATACCGGTGTAGCCGACACCATTACACCCGCTATCACACAGTGATGGATGCAATAACGTCAACTGTATCTGTATGTAGGCACCGTAAACACAAGCACACACCTGGTACGTCCACCACATACAAATACACAACCACAAACGCTCCTCATATACACACACTATTTCCCAGAAACACACACTGACCTGCAAACACATTGACTGAAAACTAAAAACATAGACCCTAACCTGCACAACAAACACACACACACAGACCCTAACCTGCACAACAAACACACACACACACACACACACACACACACACACACACACACACACACACACACACACACACACACACACACACACACACACACACAGACCCTGACCTGCACAACACACACACACACAGCCCTAGCCTGCACAACACACACACACACACACACACACACACAGCCCTAACCTGCACAACACACACACACACACAGACCCTGACCTGCACAACACACAGACACACACAGCCCTAACCTGCACAACACACACACACACACACACAGCCCTAACCTGCACAACACACACACACACAGACCCTGATCTGCACAACACACACACAGCCCTAGCCTGCACAACACACACACACACACACAGCCCTAACCTGCACAACACACACACACACACACACACACACAGACCCTAACCTGCATAACACACACACACAGACCCTGACCTGCACAACACACATGCACACACACACACACAGACCCTGACCTGCACAACACACATGCACACACACACAGACAGACCCTGACCTGCACAACACACACGCACACACACACACACACACACACACACACACACACACACACACACACACACACACACACACACACACACACACACACACAGACCCTAACCTGCATAACACACACACACAGACCCTGACCTGCACAACACACATGCACACACACACAGACCATGACCTGCACAACACACACACACAGACAGACCCTGACCTGCACAACACACACACACCCTGACCTGCACAACACACACACACAGACCCTGACCTGCACAACACATACACACACAGACCCTGACCTGCACAACACATACACACACAGACCCTGACCTGCACAACACACACACAGACACTACAAGGCGGGGATGCCAGGAGGAGCAGCCATGCTCACAGGCGCCCTCTGTGGCCAAATCTGCAGCTGCATGTTTCTCTCCGTTACAGCAGAGCAGCTCCATTCTTGCTGATCCTGGCCCCGCCCCCTGACTGCACTGACCCGCCTCCTGACTGCACTGACCCGCCCCCTGATGATACGGCCCCTCCCCCTGATGATACTGGCCCCTCCCCCTGATGATACTGACCCCTCCCCCTGATGATACTGGCCCCTCCCCCTGATGATACTGGCCCCTCCCCCTGACGATGAGGCCCCTCCCCCTGTTGGTACTGGCCCCACTCCCTCCTCTGCCTCCAAAATCGGGACATTTTTAATATTTTAAACGAATTGTCCGGGACATGTGCTGCAAATCCGGCGTCTTGTCGCCCAAGTCAAAGCTTCATTTGTTTGATTTTTAATTTTTACCAAATTATGGAAAAAACTCTAAATATGTATACAATCATAAAAACATTAGGAAACCTAAATGATGCGCGAATAAAAATAATAATATTAAATGATACGCTAATAAAAATATTAATATTAAATGATACGCTAATAATAATAATAATAATAAATGATACGCTAATAAAAATATTAATATTAAATTATACGCTATTAATAATAATAATATTAAATGATACGCTAATAATAATAATAATAATAAATGATACGCTAATAAAAATATTAATATTAAATGATACGCTATTAATAATAATAATATTAAATGATACGCTAATAATAATAATAATAATAAATGATACGCTAATAAAATGGGCAACTTGGTAATTTTTGGGGGTTTGGTTTTGGAGTGTAGGGTGATTTCACACGCCTGGTTTTCTAGGGCTGCCGGTATTTTTGGAGGAACCACCTGGCAATCCTAGGTTTGCCCATCTCTAGTTTAGAGCTACCCCTGATATTACCCCTACCTGGCTGCACCTGGAATTCCATTCCACCAAGGAAGCACAGTGACCGCTGCTAAGGAGAAGTTACAACTGTTTTACTACCAGTGTAATTGTCCTGGAACAGGATTGTTTATTTTCTGTGTACTTTTTCTGCTCTCAGCCCCACCCCCCTCCCCCCAGACGGAAAGTTCATGTTTGCCCTGTTCTGCGGTGTAAATTGCAACATAGTTGTTACATTTCACCTTTTCTGCAAGCCACTAGTCAGTTGCCCCGGCAACCTCCCAATGCTCATACTTTGAGATTGGTTTAGCCCTCTCCCCCTGCCCTTCTCTGTATATTGGTATGTCCCTTGGCTTGTTCCTGTCTGAGAAGGAACGTGTGCTCTCTCTTACCATCAGCAGCCAAAGTGAGTGGACACATCTTCCATTGCTCCCTTAGGCCTCAGACATGGTCAAAAAAACGTGCTGAGGCGCGCTGAGGGGAACCATTATCCCTATCAGCGCGGCTTTAGACGGCGCTTCCGCTGGCGTGCGCAGGCGTGTGGAAATGCAGGAGACAGGCAAGTTTAAATTTTGCCGCTCATGCAAGCGCAGGGCCGGTCACGTGACTGCCAGAAGCCAATGGCTGTCCGGGACGTCGGCGCACTAGCCCCGCCTCCCGATCCGCCTCCCACCCGGCTGGCGCTCATGCAGGGACAAGAAAAATCTCCTGCTTGAGCAGGTGAGCATGAGCGTCAGCGCTGCCCAGTGCCGCTCCCTGCACCAGGTCCCAGCGCCGCTCCCTGCACCAGGTCCCAGCGCCGCTCCCTGCACCAGGTCCCAGCGCCGCTCCCTGCACCAGGTCCCAGCGCCGCTCCCTGCACCATGTCCCAGCGCCGCTCCCTGCACCAGGTCCCAGCGCCGCTCCCTGCACCAGGTCCCAGCGCCGCTCCCTGCACCATGTCCCAGCGCCGCTCCCTTCACCATGTCCCAGCGCCGCTCCCTGCGCCATGTCCCAGCGCCGCTCCCTGCGCCATGTCCCAGCGCCGCTCCCTGCGCCATGTCCCAGCGCCGCTCCCTGCGCCATGTCCCAGCGCCGCTCCCTGCGCCATGTCCCAGCGCCGCTCCCTGCGCCAGGTCCCAGCGCCGCTCCCTGCGCCAGGTCCCAGCGCCGCTCCCTGCACCATGTCCCAGCGCCGCTCCCTGCACCATGTCCCAGCGCCGCTCCCTGCACCATGTCCCAGCGCCGCTCCCTGCACCAGGTCCCAGCGCCGCTCCCTGCACCATGTCTCAGGCCTTAGAAAGGGATTCCTTTTTACCTTCCCACTGCCTCTCAAATAGGATACTTCTCCTTACAAGAGCCATTTCCTACCACAAACTACATCCAAGTACTTTTATATTTCTGTTAACCCCACTCAAAGTTGAAGAAAATAGAAGGACTTTGTGTGTTTTATAAGTTTTCTTTCTTTATTTATAAAATAGTTTACCAGGCAGTAATACATTGAGAGTTACCTCTGGTTTTCACGTATGTCCTGGGCACAGAGTTATAAAAATACATGGTTATATACATACATGGTTACAAGTGAGCCTGGATCCAGAATAGTAATATTTTCTGTGTTACTGTATGTTGAATCATTAAGGTGGGTGTCACAATATATTTTCCAGCCGTACAGCTATAGAGAGACTTGCCTAAGAAGCTTTCCTTGTGAAATTTCAAGCAGAAAGTCTGCAAATAGATAAGTATTTGTCATGGATAAGTGTGCACCTGTAGTGGAACGTGCGATACTTTTTGACGGACCAACACGAGATTTCTTCATACTGTAGATGAAATAATAGTATACATACATTTTGAAATCTCACCGGTCTATACTACCTGCGTACTGTGATCCCTAGACAAATATACTCTGCCAGCAGCTATTCTGTGGGGACATTTAATCCTCTGTGTAAAAATGGAAAACCTAGCTCTTGATACGGATTAGTTTCTTGTCGTGGAGTCAAGCAGTCATTGCAAAACTGGTTTCAGTAAACACATGAAATCACAGACTAAAACAAATATTGTATAATACACGTTGTTGATAGAATATGACAAGCACGTCAAACAGCAGTTACGTTTTTGTAATTTGATGCAGCCTTGTTATTCAAGCATAACACTGATTTTCTTTGTTTAAAAAAATAAATATATATATATATATCTTACAGTGGTGTATTAGATATTTTTCTTCGTGTGGTAATCCCTGGCTTCCATTTTAGTCTATGCATGTGACCCTGGTATTTCTAAAATGGAAAAGGACAAAAATATAATATAAAAGAGAGAGAGAGAGAGAGCTTTGCACTTTCAAACTGCACTAAAATAATGTGGTTTTGAGTATAGCAGAGAGGAGCATTACAGCCCCCTCCTTTCTAATGCCCCGCCCCCATCTCCTTTCTAATGCCCCCCCCACATCCTCCTCCTTTCTAACGCCCCCTTTTTTTACAGGATAGAACCAGGTTGTCCCCGCTCTGGTTACCGAGATATTTACAGGTAAAGGTACTGGCGTTACTTCCTTGTTTGCAAACCTCTCTCGTGACGCGGGCCAATGGGAAGCCTCAACGGGTGATGTTGCGGCTTCTGATTGACCAGCGGTATGCAAAAGATTTAAACGGCCATTTTGTTTCCCCTGGAGGGGACTGAGTGTTATTACCGTGGAGTTCCGGGAGCTTGAAAAAAGTGCAGTTCAACTCCAGGGACCCCTAGGGGAAAAAAGGGGGCGGGGTGGGAGGATTGCTGCTTTACTGAAGAGGAAATAAAAGCAATGTTGCAAGTCCTGTAAATAATACAGGCAAATACACTTTAGAGTGTTACAGCATCAATTAAAAGTGTTCAGAGCTCTGCACAAAATGTCTGTGTTTCCATACAGTACAGTATAGTAAAAATCCCTATTAACAGAGATTTGCTGCTCGTGAACAGAATCTGTTGTATAAAAGCTCTTCAGTTCTACTCCATACCTTTAGCTTTTTGCCGTTTGTTCGCCTCCCCTGCTCTGTCCTTGGCGCGGCTGATGGACAGAGACGCTACTGTATCCCCTTCTAACATGCGCATATTGAAAAGGGCAAGAGCATGGGAAGCAGTTGCTAGGAAACGCGACATATGCAATGAAATCAAAGGCAGGGATTATTTAGCTGAGAACACAAGACATAGATCAAGGAGATTATAAGCAAAACGAGGGAAATATCCTGCGGGCAAAAACCCTAAAAAGCCCCAAACGAAGATGGCATGAAGTATTTAGGATGCAGAATGGAAGATGTGATCTGAGGTCAAGCGAAAATACAATGAAATATATTCAGGAGACAGGCATCGGTATAATTAATCAAGAAGGGAATTATTAATGTTTTTATTATGTACCGTCCACCGTTACAGAAAAGTCCTTTTGTAAATGAACAATGAATAGCAAAACCTATAGAAATGACTTATCTCCAATACTAAGGCCTCGGGCATGGTCAGCGCTTAGGCGCTGACCCGTGCTGAGGCGCGCTGGTGCTTACCAGTGAGCCCCTGCAGCCGCAATGAGAGCGGCTTTAGTAGGGGCTCGCCTACGCTTGCGGAAGCGTAGGTCTTATCCAAATTTTAGATTTCGCGCTCATGGGATCGCAGGGCTCATGGGATCGCCAATGAGGGCGAACCAGCTCCGTGACGTCACTGGCCCGCCCCCCCCGACACGCCCACGGACGGCGCGCTAACCAAGGCCAGGGAAAAGCACCCGCTTTCCCTCAGCGCACCTCCGTACGGCTGCTGCAACCCTGGACGCAGCCTTAGCCGTCGAAAGGACCACCAAGAGAGGTGCCAAACGTTTGCACAAATTCACAAAGCAGCCGAAATATGCATTTTTTCACAAAAAAAGATTTTGCAAATATATAATTATGTGAGAGACCCCATCCCTCTCACCCGTCTCACTCCCACATCTCCCCCCCCCACCAGTCTCTCACTCGCTGCTCTCCGTCTCTCACTCCTCCATCTCGCCTCTCACTTCCCCTTCCCTGTCTCTCACTCCGCCCACCCATCTCTCAACACCCCACCCATCTCTCAACACCCCACCTATCTCTCACTCCCCACTCCCCATCTCTCTCCACCCACCCGTCTCTCACTCCCCCTCGCAGTCTCTCACTACCCTCACCCCTCTTTCACTCCCCCACCCATCTCTCACTGCCCCCTCTCCCCACCTGTCTCATTCCTCCCACCCCCCCTCCCCATCTCTCACTCCCCCCACCCCCCTCCCCCTCTCTCACTCCCCCCACCCCCCCTCCCCATCTCTCACTCCCCCCTTCCACCAATCGTCCCTCACTGCCTCCTCCTGTCTCACACCCCCTTTCCACAAACGGTCTCTCACTTCCCCTCTAACCCCACCCCATCTCTCACTCCCCTTGTGAGTGACTTCCGGTATGGACCACTTGGGTGGGCTCTGCTCGCACCCTCCTCTGACATCCTTCTGCTGCCGCTATCGCACTCCCCTCCGCCAACATCGCACTCCCTCTTCCGCTGACATCGCGTTCCCCCATCTCTGCTCTCCGACTGCTTGACTGCCTGCGCCCCTAAGATGCTGTGCCCTGGGCAGCTTCCCCCCTCACCCCCTAGATTGGCCTCTGCATTCAGTACATTTCTGCTGTCAGTGCTGCTGTGGGATGTTAGATATTAGAGATCGCGAACCCATCATGTAATTGCTAAGTCATAGGGACATAACAGAGCTAACGTAAAATGGGAAAAGCACATCTCTGGTCGTTACCAGGCTGGCAATCAGTGGAATGTCCCGCACTATGTTACCACATTCGCTCTGCATCTCTGCGTTAGTACATATGCTGCAGTCGTGCGCTTGCATAAGCAAGTGTGTGCGCAAACGCCAATCACTTATTTTCTTCCAATTAGGAATCAGCCACAGTATTTTGGGATAATCAAAAATGTGCTTAGCTCTCTGACATTTCAATTTAAAGCAATATTTACGGAACATGATACATTGTGAGCATTTAAGATTATTTTACATCTGAGAATTGCAGATTAATTTTATTGCATTTATCACAGGGAGATAGTGGCATTTCTTGTAACGTGTGCTTACTAAACAGGGCATATGGGGAATTAGGCCAGTGGAAATAATTGTCTCTTGGCTCACCAGAAAAAGACGATTTATGCTGTCTCAATTCTTCCTCTGCTGCTGATATGGTAGTGAAAGTCAGAGGAGGCCTGGAACTCCAAGAAGTGAAGGAATAAGAGGCAGGTGGAAGGGGGGCTTCTGTTGGGGAGTTATGGAAGTGCTCACTTCTGATGGATTTCAGTCACCGCCACCTAGATTTATTGCAGCTGTAACTAGGACCTCGGGAACACAATTAGAAACCATGCAGTTGGCTATTAAATAGGTGGTAAGCTACCTCTTAGATCCTGAAAACTGATTGAGGCCCATATTTGCTGAACTGTGCTATGCCAGAAGACTTTTTCCAGAGCTGATAGAGACCTTATGTCCCATTGAAATCTAATGGCATGGCACTGCTTAGTAAATAAGACCCCCAAAGACTGCTGGCATGTGTAAGTGAAGCTTCGGTTTACCACCTAGTTCTAGATATATATGCACATTGATCGGGTAATACAAGGCAGTGATTCACGCAGACCCAATAGGTACAATTTGTACTGATTTAGTTTGCATCTATTATCTGCCATTTGCTTTATATTTCGGCTGGATTGTGACAGTCATGTCACGTATTAAAGGTAAAACGATTATATTTGGGCATACAGTACTGTATGTGCTTCATAGACACATCTCAGAATGGGCATAATTGTATCATTGAGACTGGGAGATTTGCCTAAAGACTTAATTTTGTCAGCAGGTGTGTACATCGTGTTAAAACCCTGACAGAATTACTGCATTGATATACATATCCCAACTCTTAGAAATACAGTATATCGTCCTTTGGAATATCCTTGAGCAGCCATTCTTTCTTGTGTATGTCGCGTCTTGTGTGACAAACATTAATGTGAGTAACCAAGGAGAGAAGGCAAGATCAAATCAATACAGTTTACAAAGACACGTCCCATGCTCCATTTTATTTCATGCGTACACAATGTGTACTTCGCGAAGACAGAGCAAATGAATCTGAAGTGTGATGGAGTCTTTATTGTTGTTTATAGAAATTCATCTAGAAAAGTCCATCTCAGAGAGCCAACAGTTTAGTCTGTTTATAATTGCTGAAATGGCTTGGCTCGTGTGGGAAAAATACTAGCATCCAGAGGCCCATGCCGGGGTATCTGCCTACCAGGGCTCCATAAAGAACAGGTGGCAATGTTGGCAGAAATTGTCCATATGAATTATTTGTAAGTACCAATTTACACAGAAATAGTTTGGGAAGTACAGCTGAATTACACATCAGTCTATGTGCACATGGGAGGTCTTCACTGGTTGTCTATCACCGAGCCCCAGGGAAAATGCATATTTTATATATATATATATATATATATATATATATATTGTATATATGTATATAATCAACAAAAAACAAATTGTAAGTAGCGCTAGCCTAATGTGCTTGACAAATGAAGTGAACTAGTTTGTGTATTTATATTTGTACAGTGTAGAAAGTGACATAAATAATATAAATAACAATAGTGCTATAATGACAATATCAATATAAGTGTTCAAATCAGTCCCAGGGGATGGAACTACTCTCTGCGTCTGCGGGTCGCCGGAGGACGATGCAAGCGGCGACACCAGCGGGGGAGTTTTGGAGAACAACATCCCACGACGAAGCAGGCAGAGCGGCGTTCCGGTGTCACCTGTTGGCGCATGAGTTTACTCATACCATGCGTTTTATTCACGGCTGTATTGTGAGTTTTTAATCCTAAAAAGTCCTAAATATTAAATTTTTTACAATCTGATATCACACTAGGATCGGGTGCTTTCTTCTTGTTCTTTCTTTTTTTTTAAATATGTATATTTATTTGTGTAATATACGGCCCTTGGGGTGTATCATGTTGGGCACCACTGTTCTTGATTTATGTTCAGTTAGTATTAACACAGCTGTATAAGGATAAGACTGAAATTAGAAATGTTTGTCACACATGTACTGTATACAACTAAGCAAAACTACACAAAACTGTGCAAGAGAGAACATTAGAAGATTAGCTGTAGTGTACATGACACTGTCGCTAGCCGCGATGATATAACCGTAAGGTGCTTCCATGCATCTCATGACTTTCACTGCCCTTTGGTTTCTGACACTGACAGTAATAATTCTATTGTCCCATTCTAACATGATAACTCATTGTTTAAGATGAACTGTAAAAATCAACATTTTCAGTAACTGGATTAAACTCTGAAAAGCCGAAAGGATCTATTTTCCAAAATGTTACCTCTTTGGTGCTGGTACAGTAAGTCTGGCAACACGTTACAGAGCAAGAGTGTGTACATCTACAAATAATGCACACGTACAGAATACTCTTCCTAAAGTATTTGTCACACGAAATGAACTCTCTTACCCAAAGTATAAACTACAGCTGACACTCCTTCCTGGAATATAACCAGGACGACAACCAGTGGGGTAACGCAGAAACTGTGAGATTGTCATCAGATTGACCTGCCCAACACAAGGGTTAAATGTACACTTTGTTACTATACAACTATATATTGTAAAGAAATACACAAAGTTCTGTAGCTGTTTAGGAATCTAACACCAACAGTGTTATTGAACACAATCTACATAAATTGTGATGTGATGCTTACACGTGATCAAATAATTATACTAAAATAGTGACTTGATGAATGATTATAAACATATATAAGATTTGGGTGAAAGTGCTCAAAACTTCCGGTGAGGACCTGTTTCCCAACTGTCCTCCTCCACATACAAATCTCCACCAAAACCCAGAGGGAGCAGGATCAACCCAAAAATAGGATCTTGGCTCTCACAGATTTTCTATTTACAGTGTGTAAGTGTAAATAAAGACCGTCTCCAAAGTCTGGCTGTAGTTTTCTTTTTGTGTTGTATGTGTGTTTCCCTCGGGGTAGAAGAGACAAGCCTAGAGTAGATCAAAAGAAAACACATTTATAGTAAACGCATTTACTCCGGGTACACACATTCTGTACATGCATTAATAGCATTTCATATACATGAGGCACCAGGACAGGGATCGGTGTGCACTGTATTGTTCTTTTTCTATTTTTGGGTTGATCCTGCTCCCTCTGGATTTTTGTAGAGAGCTGTTTTGGATTCGTCATTGAATTGTATCTGAGAAAAATACAGGAGTCTGCTGTGTTAGTCACGACTTTGGCATACATAGGCATAATTAGGCAATGTCTCTTTGATACTTCTTGGGGTTTATTTGATCAATCTCCGGTTGCAAAAACGGGTGCAGAAAAACACTGCCTAAATTCACTAAGAAAAAACATTCCAACTATTATTGTTTATTTTCCGGGCATTTACAATGCGGGGAACAGGATTATATAAATTACATAAACAGAATGACATAGCCAATAAGGACACACAAGCGCAAACAGATACCGAAGTAAGAGGCCCTGATCCCGAGAGCTTACGCTCTGCAGGGAATCGGGTGCAATGTTGGAATAGAAGGTAAAGTGGCTGCTCATTGTGGGACGGAGGATGCCTCAGGGTGCGCCTTGGTCCAGTCGCACAGCTGGTCCCATTAAGGTTTCGGAGTGAATGTCCAATTGAACCAATGGAATTTTCTTCATTGATAAATCTGGTGTTTTTGTATCAGTTTGGAGCTGGTTTTGCAGCCTGGAGACTTCCCTAAATGATATTTCCCCTGCGCGCCTGCGGTAAAGCGACTAAAAACTGGCAATTTAGCATTTTCTTATGAACCGCACAGGTAAGCATTACAAGTGGAATTCTAAATGTACTTAAGCTATTGGGTGTCTGTATTTAGCATTGTACATTACTGTGGCAAACACTATTTCAGGGTAATGAGTAATGTCAACATTTTTCTGCCCACAATAAAGTACATGATTGGTAGAGAACGTGTAACATGGCTGCTTGTGGCGTGTTTTCCTTCCTAAACAATGTAGCATGTGAGGGAGCAGACATGAGTACAGTAGGCAGGTAAGATAAGATGCTTTAAGTAGACTGTGGCTTATTTAAAAAACCACAGTATATATACACAAGTGTATAAGTGACATATTTTAGAGAAATATAAACGTAGTGTGTCGCTGTGAAACTCAGCGGTTTGTATTTTTCTTGAATATGTGATCAGTCGCAGAGCAGCAGAAATTGCCACGGAAGGGAGAATACGTGTCCGTGGTCTCATACCACAGTAGCTTGGGTTAGTCTGCATTCATGCCGTGAATTTGTAATCTGTTGACCAGTGCATCTTCTGCTATCCTTTAGGATTTACTTTGTTTAGACATTTTAATGATGTGTACTGGATCTGACAAGGTCACCCGACCTTTTATAGCAAACATTCCTTGGCAAAAAATATAGGAGAGAAGTGCAATTCTTTTATTTGTTATCTAAGTGAAAGAGGAGGCGGGATAAACATGAAATCCATAAGAATAAAACCGAGCATTGTTTTTGAACAGAACTCGTTCCTGTTTCTTATAGATTGGAACACAGATAAGTCTGTTTTGTTTCCTTAGTGATATTGAAAGGCTGAAATTTCCTTGGCTCCCTGGAAATGTAATTTTCCCCTCAAACTCCTTGCTTAATGTAAAAAAACAACAACTTTCTTTAACCCTGTCAGTGCAACGGAGACTTGATAACCCTTGTAAATCGATAATTTCAATGGCATTGTAACATTTTATCTTGTGAAAATATGTTCCCGCTTAGAAGAGGGGTGACTTAAAATTCAAACGAAATAAAATAAATCTCTATTTTCCCACTAGTGAGGTCTCAAGAGTTGAACTCGCCCCCTCTGCTCTACATGAGTTTAATATGAAAAGTACATGAGCCTCAAGCCTCAACAATCAAGGGAGAATACAACATCGGTTATCCCTCAAAAACAAAAAAAAACAACATTTTGTCAATTCCCCTTGAAAAATGTGAACATGGAAAGGAAAGAAAAAGAAACGAAGCAAAACATTCATGTCATTGTAAACAAATAATAGAAAATACTTTTGTATCTGACCTTAATGGTTTGCCCCCAAGAAGCCCCTGGAGAGAATAGGGGAAGGGGCTATGATATTAGTTTCTGTCGCTCTAGAGCAGTAGTGTCCAATACATTCGTCACTCACCACATGTGGCGAATGGGGGTACCAGAGGAGCTGCCCAGTGGCAGCGGGAGGGAGGCTCGGCTTCCTGACAGCTGCGGGGTAGGCGCTTAGTGACACAGCACCAGCCCGGTCCACCGGGAATTGGTCCTGCTTCCACAGTCATCCACGTGATCAGAGGCCTCCCCCAAGAAAGTTGTATGGGGGTTGGGTGGGGGTTGTTATTATCATGTGTATTTGGGGTGTAGGGGGTTATGTGTATCTGGGGTGGAGGGGTAGTGTATATTGGGAGTGAGGAGGCTTAGTATGTGTTTTGGTGGATGGGGAGTGGGTTAGGAGCATGGGGGGAGAAAGGTGGGGTGTGGGAAGGGGAAAGAGGTGGGAGTGGGAGAGAGAAGTGGGGGTGAGAGGGATGTGGGGCGGGGGAGAGAGGGGTGGGGATGTGGGGGGGTGAAGAGAGGTGGGGATGTGGTGGGGGGAGAGAGGGTGTCACGGGGAGATTCTTAGAGCGGGTAGGACCTCTGTGGCCGGAACAGCTGGGAGCAGTCAAGGATTGTTGGGGTCACAAGCAGGGTTTGGTGGCAGGCAGCAAGCAGGTTCGTCAGGGTCACAAGCAGGGTTCGGTGGCAGGCAGCAAGCAGGATCGTCAGGGCCACAAGCAGGGTTCGGTGGCAGGCAGCAAGCAGGATCATCAGGGTCACATGCAGGGTTCAGTGGCAGGCAGCAAGCAGGATAGTTGGGGTCCAGGCAGGGGTCGGCAACAGGAAAGCAGGGCAGGGGAGCAGCAGCTGAAACTAGGGAGCAGGGACTGAGATCGGAGATCAGGGACAAGCCAGATCATAGGCAAGGGCCTTTGATAAGTAATCAGGACGATAGGTACAGGTCAGGTCAGATCAGGGCAGCAACAGGAGCCAAGATCACAAAACAAAGGCAAGGGAGGAACAGGAAACTATAAGGACAGAGGACAGGAGCAGCAAGAGGAGACAGACAAAGGAACCCCAGAGCGGACAGAAACCAGCAGCACACCTGGTGGACAGAAACCAGCAGCACACCTGGTGGACAGAGAAAGGAACTATGGCCAAGAGCAGGATGTCTAGGAGACCCTGACAGAGAGGTGGAGGTGGAGAGGGGATTGAGGGTAAGGAGGCAGGGGGGATTGAGGGTGAGGAGGAGGGAGGGATTGAGGGTGAGGAGGGGGGATTGTGGGTGTGGAGGGGGTGACTGAGTTTGAGTGTCACGAGACCAGGACTTTCACTCCAGGGATCAACTCGCTAGACAGAAACACAAGAGTTTCTAAAAATTAATATATTGGAAAGAGAAATATCCACAACTATACATATAAACAGACAACGCTGTCCCAACAGGGGAAACCGGGGATACCCTGCAGAACTGGCCGCAGGGACCTCCTTGAAGAGATTGCCCCTGCCCTCCTTCCCCTGCAGTGCCCTCTGGGACAGGACTCTAGGCCTGGCCCCAGCACTGGAGCTGACACTGCAGCTGGAATCACCACTGGTACAGCAACCTGGAGCTGCAGGTAAAAGCCCAAGCTAACAGCTACTGCCACTCCTTCACCTAACAGCTACTGCCACTCCTTCACCTAACAGCTACTGCCACTCCTTCACCTAACAGCTACTGCCACTCCTTCACCTAACAGCTACTGCCACTCCTTCACCTAACAGCTACTGCCACTGCTTCACCTAACAGCTACTGCCACTCCTTCACCTAACAGCTACTGCCACTCCTTCACCTAACAGCTACTGCCACTCCTTCACCTAACAGCTACTGCCACTCCTTCACCTAACAGCTACTGCCACTCCTTCACCTAACAGCTACTGCCACTCCTTCACCTAACAGCTACTGCCACTCCTTCACCTAACAGCTACTGCCACTGCTTCACCTAACAGCTACTGCCACTCCTTCAGTCTTACTAGGGGTCTACCTCCCCACCTTTTTATACACTAACCCCACAACATTGCAACATTCAGGGCCAGGTGCTGCTTACCTGCCCAGCCCCCGATTGGTGGGTAGAAATGAAACGTAACATTAGTTCCATGAAACTGTTATAGGGAAAGGCCACAGTGGGGGTCCCAGCTGCAGTGTCAGCTCCAGTGCTGGGGCCAGGCCTGGTCCTGTCTCAGAGGGCACTGCAGGGAAGAAGGAGGGCAGGGGCAATCTCTGCAAGGAGGTCCCTGCGGCTATATCTGCAGGGTATCCCCAGTTTCCCCTGTTGGGTATGTGTTGTCTGTTTATATGTATAGATATTTCTCTTTCCAATAAATTAATTTGATAAATTCTTGTGTTTCTGTCTGGGGAGTTGATCCCTGGAATTGGTCTCCCGTGACACTCACCCTCAATAACCCCCTCCTTACCCACAATCCCCCCTCCTGCTCACCCTTAACCCCCTCCTCCTCACCCACAATCCCACCTCCTCCTTACCCTCAATCCCCCCGCTTTCTTACCCTCAATCCCATCTCTCCTCGCCCTCAATCCCATCTCTCCTCACCCTCAATCCTCCCCTCCTACTCCCCCCTCAAACCGCCTGTCCTCCTCCCTTAATACCCCCCCTCCTCGTCACCCTCAATCCTCCCATACTCGCCCTCAATCACTCCCCCCCGATTCACCCTCCTTAAAACCTGACCTGTTGGGGGGTCTTGAGGATTGGAGCTGGTTGGCCACTCCTGGTCCACAGTATATTACATAGCATGATGCACGCTCCTATTAAAAACACATAACAACCCTCTCCCCCCACACACAAACACATTTAAAGAGATGTGTTTGCACCTCTTTCTCTATTGTTATTACCTCATAAATGATATCCCATATTTATTGATGTGGGGTCATAAGAATAAATTGCGACTGTTCTGTATGATGATATAAGAAAGCATAATGTCCTGACTTGTGTATTATCAGTTATGGTTTTCAGGAGCAGTTTATTATGGTTCAGTGACTTCCATCGCTCAGTCACTCATTACCATAATAACTTAGCTACTTCTTCTTATTCCATCATAAAGATATAAACTGTTGTTACGGAGAGCAATATGGGGGAAGAGTTATGGTATACAATGACCACTGGAAGCATAACTCACTGATCCATGCATTTTATTTTGGCACGTTAACTTTTGGCTGTAATTTTAGGTTAACACCGAGCTTACTACTGTACCTCAAACAGTTTAACATGTATTTTTGGCACCTGGTGGGCTGGGAGTTACCATAATTCACCCAGAGGTCACCTTACAGTACCTTCAGGCAGCTGCTGTTATAGTTTTATCTTGCTGTTTCCTAGCATTGTTTTAATGTAGCTGAAGATGTCACTTCTAATGGGACACAATCACTTACTGACACGTTTTGGAGAAATGGAATTCAGAACATTTAGGAAAGTCACCAGATGAGTAACATCTCACACATCTATGCTGCATTACCGCTATGTGCTTTGGTCCTGGTATTAGATTGTAAGCCTTATGGCCCATAGGTATGATTTGACATTAGAATTATATGTGGGTGTGTGTGTATATATATATATAGTGGTGAAAAAGGCAACAAGAAACCTCCACCGTATTGCATATAGCAAATAAAAAGATCACTTGTGAGCACATTCACATGTCTTAGGCAGGTCTGCAACCCTGCCTTTCACCATTATCCCCAGCATACAGTGCTTCCACTGCAGCAAGGGATTCTGGGAAATGACATGCAAATGAGCACACATGGTTTCTCTGGCTTTGCATCTGATTCCCATGCTGTGCTTTAAAGTTGTGTTAACAGCGAGCATTAGCTTATATGGGCTCCCTGTAACAATGGTTTTTCAGACAAAAGGTGACACGTGTGCTCATTTGCATGTTATTTCCCAGAATCCCTTGCTGCAGTGGAAGCACTGTATGCTGGGGATAATGGTGAAAGGCAGGGTTGCAGACCTGCCTAAGACATGTGAATGTGCTCACAAGTGATCTTTTAATTTGAGATATATATATATATATATATATATATATATATTCACACACAGTCTAGATAATCTCAAAAAATGGTTTATTGGGTCAAAAAACGAAACGTTGGGCATATGTGTGCATTTTGGACCCAATAAACCATTTTTTGTGATTATCACTTGTGCTGTGCCGGTATATTGGATCTCTAGGGATCCTTACAGACTAACTATTTACCCTTTACCGTGCACCACACCTGCCTCAGCTGAGGCCTTTTTTTAGTGTGTGCTGTGGCGCTTTCTCTCTCTCTTCTTTCCCTATGCGTAAGGGAACTACGCGCGCTGCTGTCTGCTCACAGGAGGCCTAAGCCTCCGCCTCTGGGAGCCTGGGGTGAGCGCTTTCTCCTCGCGTGCAGCGCCTCCGCCTATGAGGGATCCCAGCGGGGGCGGGATATCCCCTCACAGGAACTGATACACAGTAAAGAATAATACACCACACCATAACAAAGCTTTACTGTACACACTAACACATACAATAAGGTCAATAACTGTACCCACAGTATACACCCAAAGTACTGAGGGTGCTATGGCACCAACGCCCCTGGTGTCCCTGGTGTCCTGTCCCAGCAATTCCCACACAAGTGTGAGGTAGCGCTACCCCCTCTGGATGTAGGTGCACATTGGGTACCTGCCTGGGAGCATTTAGCCCGCTCCCCCCCCCCCTCCCAGCCTCTCTCTCTCTGCTCCCCCCCTCCCCCTCCCAGCCTGTCTCTCTCTCTGCTCCCCCCTCCCCCTCCCAGCCTGTCTCTCTCTCTGCTCTCTCCCAACTCCAACCTGTCTCTCTCTCTCTGCTCTCTCCCCACTCCAGCCTGTCTCTCTCTCTGCTCCCCCCTCCCCCTCCCAGCCTGTCTCTCTCTCTTCTCTCTCCCAACTCCAACCTGTCTCTCTCTCTGCTCTCTCCCAACTCCAACCTGTCTCTCTCTCTCTGCTCCCCCCTCCCCCTCCCAGCCTGTCTCTCTCTCTGCTCTCTCCCAACTCCAACCTGTCTCTCTCTCTCTCTGCTCCCTCCCCACTCCAGCCTGTCTCTCTCTCTCTGCTCTCTCCCCACTCCAGCCTGTCTCTCTCTCTCTGCTCTCGCCCCCTCCCAGCATGTTTCTCTCTCTCAGCTCTCTCCCCACTCCAGCCTGTCTCGCTCTCTGCTCTCTCCCCACTCCAGCCTGTCTCTCTCTCTGCTCTCTCCCCACTCCAGCCTGTCTCTCTCTCTCTCTCTCTCTCTCTCTCTCTGCTCTCTCACCACTCCAGCCTCTCTCTCTCTCTCTCTCTGCTCTCCCCACTCCAGCCTCTCTCTCTCTCTCTCTCTGCTCTCCCCCCACTCCAGCCTGTCTCTCTCTCTGCTCTCTCCCCACTCCAGCCTGTCTCTCTCTCTGCTCTCTCACCACTCCAGCCTGTCTCTCTCTCTCTCTCTGCTCTCCCCACTCCAGCCTCTCTCTCTCTCTCTCTCTGCTCTCTCCCCACTCCAGCCTGTCTCTCTCTCTCTGCTCTCTCCCCCTCCCAGCCTGTCTCGCTCTCTCTCCACTCCAGCCTGTCTCTCTCTCTCTGCTCTCTCCCCACTCCAGTCTGTCTCTCTCTGCTCTCTCCCCACTCCAGTCTGTCTCTCTCTCTGCTCTCCCCACTCCAGCCTGTCTCTCTATCTCTGCTCTCTCCCCACTCCAGCCTGTCTCTCTCTCTGCTCTCCCCACTCCAGCCTGTCTCTCTCTCTCTGCTCTCTCCCCACTCCAGCCTGTCTCTCTCTCTGCTCTCTCTCCACTCAAGCCTGTCTCTCTCTCTGCTCTCCCCACTCCAGCCTGTCTCTCTCTCTCTCTGCTCTCTCCCCACTCCAGCCTGTCTCTCTCTGCTCTCTCCCCACTCCAGCCTGTCTCTCTCCCCACTCCAGCCTGTCTCTCTCTGCTCTCTCCCCACTCCAGCCTGTCTCTCTCTCTGCTCTCTCCCCACTCCAGCCTGTCTCTCTCTGCTCTCTCCCCACTCCAGCCTGTCTCTCTCTGCTCTCTCCCCACTCCAGCCTGTCTCTCTCTCTCTCTGCTCCCTCCCCACTCCAGCCTGTCTCTCTCTCTGCTCTCCCCACTCCAGCCTGTCTCTCTCTCTCTGCTCTCTCCCCACTCCTTGTCACTCCCTGTCCCTCCCTGTCACTAACTGTACCTCCCTGTCACTAACTGTCCCTCCCTGTCACTAACTGTCCCTCCCTGTCACTAACTGTCCCTCCCTGTCACTAACTGCCCCTCCCTGTCAATAACTGTCCCTCCCTGTCACTAACTGTCCCTCCCTGTCACTAACTGTACCTCCCTGTCACTAACTGTCTCTCCCTGCCACTAACTGCCCCTCCCTGTCACTAACTGTCTCTCCCTGCCACTAACTGCCCCTCCCTGTCACTAACTGTCTCTCCCTGCCACTCTCTGTCACTAACTGCCCCAGAATCCTCCTGCTCATTTCTCTTGTCTCTGGGCAGGAAAGGGGCGGGGCTAAGCTCCTGCCTGGTGATTGGCAGAACACCATCCCCAGGGTGGGTGGCTAGGATGCTCCTTTAACCCTTTATAGTAACCCCAATAATGAGGGGGTTACACAAATATACAGGTAATACGGCTGTATTTAATGTTCCAGAAACCGATCAAAACAACCTGGAAAATGAGGAAAGTAAAACGCGTGAACGGGACGGCCTCGTGTTGCGATTGGATGTCGCCGTTTAGTCTTTTCAACAAGTTTTTGTTACTGTTGTGTTTATTTCTTCATTTGTTGTAAAAGACAGATCTCTGTACAAGAGGATTGGGGGTGGGGAGGAGGAGTGGGGGGGGGGGTGGAGGAGTGGGGGGGAGGAGGAGGAGTGGGGGGGGAGGAGGGGAGGGAGGACGGGGGGGGAGGAGGAGTAGGGGGGGGGAGGACAGGAGGGAGGTGGGGGAGGAGTGGGGGGTGGGGGAGGGTGGGGGGGGGGTGTATAAAGTGTTTTACAAACAAACAAAAAATAAATAATTCCAAACTTCAGGTTTTTAAATCTTGCCCAAAACATGTGTAAGGGGGTCACCCCCGGTTCCCCTGATCTTCCTTTGCCCCTGTCTTACCCCTGTGGCAGTGGGGGAAAGGGATGGCGAGCTTCGCCCAGGCGCAGTAAAGATCGCGCACGCGGTCCCCATAGAAAAGAGCTGTACCAAGAACTACAATTCCCAGCAGCCTCTAGGGACTGCACTTTCACCTTTGTCACAGGCAGCATTGAAGCCAATAGAGCTGGCAGATTCTCATGCTGCAGAGTTGCAACAATGTTGTGTGCAGACAGGGTTTTTGTTAGTTGGAGCACACTAGTCAGTGAGAGACCGGAGCAGCCCAGGGAAGGAGGTAGGGTACAGGAGTCAGGGACTCCCTGTACTAGGCCAGTACCCCCAGGGCCAGAGATAGCTCAGCTCCCCAGTAAGGTGAGTGTTGCCAGGGGCAGCCCTCAGGTTAGGGACCCTGTCACTTACATTAGTGGGAGCTGGGAAAGGAAGGTTACAGAGAGTTGGAGTCAGGGAGCTGTGAGGGAAGGAAGGGTGCGGGGAGCGAGTGCAGCTCCTGCCCCATATAGGTACCCACACCCCAGGTAGGCCCCAACTCCCCACTAGTTTAGTGGGTTAATTACTGAGAGAGGCCCAAGATAGGGACGCTGCCCTTAGTGTAGAGTGCTGCCTTGTCAGAGTCACAGCGGTCAGTGCTATGAGGTCTGGCAGGCAGGCAGGCACCTTGTTGCGCAGCACATTGGCTGTTAGCGTTTAGTGAGGCTGAAGGGACTTGAGTAGTTAGGGGAGTGGGATAGGTCATTACCCCTGCAGGCCCATAGGAGTTCCCCAAGCCACTACAGGTTGCTGCACTACAGGGACAGGCCCTAGGTTAGGATTCCTGTCACGTTAGTGCCACTTAGATTAGACAGGGACACAGCAGACGCTGCGGTTCCTGCTAAGAGGTTCGGACCCACGTTGGGGTCCACAGAGACTGTTTCAGGGTGGGATCGCCCTCGGCGGTCCGCATGCACGGAGGACGGTTGGGGATCAGATGACGCCATCCTACAACTGATCCTTTGTGAAGTCCGTTGGAGATCCGAGCGCGGGAGTGCTCGGCAGGTACTATCTACTACACAAGTGCACCCACGGGCCCTTAGCTTAAATAGTGACTGCGCAGTCACCCATTGACTCTGTCTGCAAGAGTGCGGGACATTGGGTGGGGTTCTTTGGACACTGGGTGGGATCACCTGGTGTTGGGGAAGCGTCCTGCTGGACGTCGCAGTTAGTGTCTCCTCGTGAGAGGGACACCGGTTATGTGATACCCGTCATGATGTGTTATATTCTGTTCTAACCTAAGTAAATAGTATTAGTTATTATACATCTGTGTATGAGTATTGATTGTTGTGATTGTCCTGCGAGGAACCACTCCCCCTCTGGTGGGAGCCATCGCAGGTGGAGGCGCTGCATCGTTGTAAGTGAGTACCCTAGTATAATTGCCCCAGGTTCCCCGTGGCGGAAGCTCAGCCCTCCTGTGAGCCAACAGGTAACGCACCACACCTGAGTAACAATATATGTTCCTTTCACCTACACAATATCTGCGATTGGGTGGGGGAATACCCGTTACACATGTATAAAATGTACAGATTGATAGTAAATCACAGCCTCCCTTATCACTGGTCATTCAGACATCAAACATTTCTATCACAATCAGGCAAACATCATTTATGCAAATGTTGAATTAAAACAGATTAACATTCTGAAACGGTGATAAATCAAAGCTCTAACATTTGATTTGCTGTCATAACAATTGTTTTCATTGATTGTCCTTTTTTGAAATTACTATAGTACTATAAATACTCTATATGATTAATATAGAGATAAGCAAAATTTTCGTTACTATTCCTAACCACAGGAAAAATTTGCATTTTATTTTTGGCAAGCTTCACAAAAAACATTGGCTGAAGGTTACATGATCCTTTATATGCTGTTTTACCTTAAATATTGCAGAAAAATGGCAAAAATATCAGATACATTTTGCTAATCTTTAGGCAATGAGAAACCGTTTAGCGAAAGATGCTCAATTAAAGCAAAATGTGCCAAAAATTTCACAAAATAACTTTGAAAACCTTCGGACGTAAGTGTGAACATCGGGATAGCATATTTGCGTAACTAAGGCGTGTTCTTTGTCGCATAACAACAGTTGTATTCATGTTTTCATGGTAATGCGCGGTGAGGCTCTTAGGCGATTTCTAGTTTTACTTGTATTCTGCAAATAGCTTTCTCTGACTCCATCAATATATGATAGGATGACGGTTACATGTGCTCTTAAAATTGAGTTTTCATTGTGTTCTGTTAAAGTGCATTTATAATAATTGCATTTGTTGCTGTTAAGACAAGAAAATATATCTTTGTTGTGCCTTAAAAACCTTGGCTATTTCTATACAATAAATGGTTAGCAGAGCGATCCATGAGTACACATTTGCATATTTTTAGTTTTACCCATGTTTAGCTCCCTGAACTGAAAGGATATTTTCCATCGCATTTAACCTCTTCGGTGCTAGATGGACTACAAACACTTTGAAGCCTATGTTGAAAATCAATTGAAAGAGCACATTGCATTAAAAAATCAATTTATCACTTAAACTCATTCACAGCATAAGCTGGCCTGTCATTATTCATGTCCATACATATGAATACATGAAGAATTGTTTGCGTCTACTGGCAATTGTCTTTTTTTTTTATGCCAAGAAAAACTTGAGAACTTTGATGTGTTTACGGCGTACCAAAGTAGCGCATACTTGCAATTGTTATTATACATATCATTTGCATATGTTCGCCACAAACAACTTCCAAACCCCGCCTCTAACCCCACCCCTAGCGCCATTTTATTCTCAGTGAACCGTTGACGAACCTGCCGCACGACACATCAGAATCCGGTTGAACAGATTGGCGCGACAAGACAAATTCATTTGTTACACTTCTGCGTGTCACTTTTACAACAAAATTGCTTTCAACCAAGCTATATGTAGGCCTCATTGTGTCGGCGCAGCGTGCCGTCATATATCGTGCCAGCGGTCACGTCTCTTGTTGGGACCGATGGGATGTTTTAATTGGCATAAAAGCACCTCTGTATACTTCCAGCACACAGGAAATGCTGAGAGTATGTTTACCTAACGCATCACAGCTTTCTGTTCCAGCGATTTCATTTCACACAAAATTATGCGAAATGGCTAATTTTTAAATTGCAAGATAAGAGAACCAATTCATCTCAATTTGTTAATACGGTACTATGAGGAATTCTGCTGCCTGGTTTTATCGGAGCGCACTTGCTGTAGCAGCTACATTTTGCATTCGCTATTTATCTCCTGCCACCTACAAATTATCTCTGTCCTACTGAGATTAGCTCCTGTTCAGAGGTGCAGGGACGGATGGCACAGAAAGTGATGCTTTGAACTTAAGGCTGTGTGACATTTTACAACTGTTCTTTACCTAAAGTAGCAACTTCAGTAGAATAGGATAGAGGAAGAAGCATTTTTATTAAATGAGACAGACCCCGTGGTAGAAGATCCAACCCAGGCATATACTCTCCCTGCATATGCTATGTAATGAAGAAGACGTTCTTCTCCCAAAACACAGGCAGAATTTTTCTTAAAAACTGCACTTTAGAAGCATTTGAGTATAATCAGCTGTGTCTGACTGCGACGCCTGTCCCCAGCGAGGCCTGACCCCAGCGAGGCCTGACCCCAGTGAGGCCTGACTCCAGTGAAGATTGCAAGCTCTGACTCCACCGAGGCCTGACCCCAGCGAAGCTTGCAAGGCCTGACTCCAGCGAGGCCTGACCCCAGCGAGGCCTGACCCCAGCGAGGCCTGACCCCAGCGAGGCCTGACTCCAGCGAGGCCTGACCCCAGTGAGACCTGCGAGGCCTGTCCCCAGCGAGGCCTGTCCCCAGCGAGGCCTGACCCCAGAGAAGCTTGCAAGGCCTGACTTCAGAGAGGCCTGACCCCAACGAGGCCCAGGACCTGGCTGACCAGTAATGCTGAAAGCAGCTTTGTATGCAGTACCTCCTACGAAGTACCATCCCACGCTCTCCAACGTCAGGCTTCTTCCACCTTTACATATCATTCAAATATTTTTTATACCGGAGTAGAAATATAGAACTTCAATTACCCAAAAGACAGTATACTATGGTGTACACTGCAACACAAAATACAATTACATTTGTAACTTAATGATTCATGCCCCCCTCCCGCATTCTCACAGACAGTTGTGACAAACTCACAAACACACAAACACAGCAGAGAAACAGGCTGCTGGAAGTAAGAGATTGCTTTTACTGACTTCAGAAAGGTATGCAGTATCATATGTATAGTTTCACTTGATAAAGCTTAACTACTTCATCACCTGAGTGAGGTCATGCTTCATTTTGGTGTTTAAAAACCTTGCTTTTGTCGTCCATGTGTTTTACTATGCATGTATTTCTGCCATTCTGATACAGTTCCCGATAGGAGAGAGGATACACAGGGGGACATTGAGAGCTACCTGACCAGCACAACTGAAGATACATTTTTTTGTTAGAGAAAGCAAAGTTCTCTCCAGTAGGTAAATACCAGAAGGCTTTTAATACTCTCTCCTTAGCTTTTAATACTCTCTCCTTAGCTTTTAATACTCTCTCCTTAGCTTTTAATACTCTCTCCTTAGCTCACGTTTAAATCCGCTTGCAGCCTGTCTCTGTCACTCATAGCAAAATAATAATAATTTCACTTAATCTGCCCCACGATGCGAGACTTTAGTATAGGGCAGGGGTGCGCAAACTGGGGTACTGGGGGCGCGGTGCTTGCAGAGGCCCAGTGCTCTTCCCCCAAGGCATTTAAATTAATGCCGGGGGATCGCTTGAGGCCTCTGCAACTTCACTTACCTTGTCTTCGGCGACGTGGCGCCATGGCAACGTGGCATCAAATGACGCCGCTGGGTCACATGATGTCATGTTGCCATGGCACGTGACCTGCAGTGCCATTTGACGCCGAGAGCCGGAGACAAGGTAAGGGGGGGAGGGGGAGGGCACGAGCAGGCAGGGGGGTGCAGCAGGGAAAGATTGAGCACCCCTGGTATAGGGGACACTATTGCATGTTACCCTGGACACTTTCAATCAAATATACAGTTTTCACAATCTTTACTGAATATAGTAAATAGAACTGGGATATATTGCATTTTAGAAGAGCGGAAAAAATATGTTTTGTCTTTGTAAGTCTCAAGAACTATTAAAGGGAATAAGATGATTGCGAAGGTTTCCTAGGTATTTGGAATCTGTTTTCAAGGAGACATGATAACAGTAATTGGAAGAGATTACAGATGGAATATTGTGTTATATGCACCATTGTGGGGCATACTTACTCTGCCACAACTATTTCTGCATTGATCTAGGGAATTCAAAAATACTTTGGAAAATAAATTAAGGCAGAAGAGAAATCTTGCAGACCAAGAAAACAATTTAATCTGCATATATCAAAGTATGTCTCATAGCAATTTACCATACTTGGCAGTTCTGTGGTTGATTTTCTTCTCTGAACTTTAGCAGGTGATGATACTCCTCTGACATGATACTGCTGCAGATAAATCGTGACTTCTTTGTTATACTCCGTACGTTCGTGCAAGTAGCTGTTGGCTAATGGCTATGCATCTGTCACTTTCTCAGAACCAGGATAATGAATGCGGTCTTTGTGTATTCATCATCTCTTAGCTACAAACCCTCTTTATCACCGATAATGTACCTTACTGATTGTGGATACTGGAATTGGATATTTTTAGTAAATGGGATAATCAGTTCCCCCAGCTGGGTTGGTTGGGTTCCTGGACTTTTTGCTGCTAGAATTTATTCCGTAGTAAGCAAAGAAGGATGGGTCACTGTGTTTGTTCTCTCTTCCATGTAGTAACAAAGGAGGGAGAGGGGGGCAGGGGGGAGGGAGAGGGGGCGGGGGGGAGGGTGATACCTTTTATTGGGCCAGCAAGTAGTTGATATGTTACACGCTCCAAGGATCCTTCATCGGGTACGGCAGAAATAGGGAAACACAATATTATATACAGTGTTTGCAAGAGGGATATCTGGCGTTCATGGATGTTCAGAGGAAGTGGGAAATAAGGGATACTCCCTCTCCCTCCTTTGTCACTTATTTCATTGTGATTTTTTTTCTTTTAAATAAAAAAAACTAAAAAACTTTTATACTTTAAGGATAAAAAGCGGGGGCAGAAAGACATTCCTCCTCCTGACCGACCTTACTTAGATTTTCTAAGGCTTTTTTTTTTGGATAAACTACTCTTTAAGATTGGAAGCAGGCAAAACATTTTCTAAACAATGGAAATCCTTTTACAACAAGTGGGCTAAGATGTCTTATTAACTATAGATGTTAACTATTTTGTTAATTTAAAGATTTACAAATGAGCATACCATCATTATGTACAGTACGTGAATGTTTGTGAACATTGGTGTCTAGATAATCACTCTTTGCATTTAGCGACATGTGGCAAAGTTTCAAATCTTGGCCAAGTTTTCGCCAACAACAAAAATGCTAACTTCACCAAATGTACAAATTTGAGCAAAGGATGCTTGTAGATCTAACATTATTAACACATACTGAATTTACTTTTGTTATTATTTCAACAGAAAAACTAAGCAATGTTTCGTATATACAGTATTATGATCACCACAGCATATCCTATGGTATTTTGTAAGATTGACTTACTGTATGTGCTTATGTAATACATTTCTGGGCGCTGATATGGAGAAGGTTCATTGCTCTTCAGCACAGACTTTCAGTAGCATCAGGCGTTAGGACCTGTGCGTATTAGGATAAGGTGCGCGCTTTTCTTGCAAGACGGGGTTCACCGATCATTACACTGAAACAAACTCGCATGAACTTTTAATCACGGATGTTGTGAGGTACAGAATGTCAAAATTAGACTGTAGTTCTCTAATTTAAATCAAATGTATTTAGAATGCAAGCTGCGTGTGATTTGGAAATGAAAACGTAGACAGTAAGTAACAGAAAGGTAAAACTGTTTGCAGCACAATGTCTGACGTTGGTTCCTCAGAGGTAGGTCCCGGACACGCTTGGATGTACTCCTCGTTTTAACCCTGTCTAATGAATAAGAAATATGAGAAAGTAATAAACAATTCTTATTCTCTGTCGACTGCATGTTATATCCCCATAGGTAATCATGTCAGACAATGGTTATTTATGATGTGGTTTAATGCTGGATCTCCCTCCCCCCCTCATTTCCCTGCAGAAACCTTTCTGGGAACCGACTGACGACCTTATCATGGCAGCTTTTTCAGAACCTGGAACTGCACGACTTGTAAGTCCGCTGTCTTCGCTTATTGTTTGTTGTTTTAATTTTCTGTAAAAGAACTGCATACATGCATGATATCATACGAGCAGAACAATACACGTGTGTGAATATACACACGTCTGCACACATTCTCCATGTCTTCGGGTGGCAGTTAGGGGACCTGGAATGCAAATAAAGATATTGTTTTCCAATTGTCTAACTGTTAAGAAAATGGCAATTAAAGCCAGATTAGGGTGTGATACCAGCACTGATTCAATTCCAGCCGTTGTCTTTTTGCTTCATTATTATAATTTTGCCTTTTGAAAGATTCTGTTCAGAAATTGAATCTTAAATCAAATATTTGTATATGGCAAAATTGGATTTTGAAGCAAAATTCTCATTACATTCAGTGTAGCACATACGATAAATACAATTACATGATTATATAAAACTATATTTACATTGTGTCTGTATCAGGATATATGGAACCCTCGGGCATAGCATGGAGACCCACAAAAGGCAGGGGTCAGAAATATATATACGGTATATATACTGTACTATACTACTACTGTACTACTGTACTGTACAGTATATATATATATATACAGTATATACACACAAAAAAGTAGCGCTACTAAGTGACGTGAATCTAAAATATAAACACATAAATTGTGAATGTGATATTCTAATAGTGCAAAACAAAAAGTGAGTCCCTGCGCTTCTCCCTTAGGGATAGCAATCAATGGGGAATATATATATATATATATATATATATATATATATATTATTATTGTTTTACGATATTCTAATAGTAAATATAACCAAAAGATGCAATAAACATAACAATATAAAGTCCAAAAAAAGGATAAAGTCCAAATGTCTCCACTTAGTGATGGTTTAGAGGAGGGGAGGATCCCAACAACACAAGGATCCCAGGAGCTCCCTGCTGCTTCGGAAAAAGGGGTGCAGCCACCCACTCTAAACCTAGAAGAACAAAACACAAAGAAGCGCATAAGCTGTGTTTAAGGGATATGATCCCAGTGTTCAGGGCTCAGCTACAACATGGAGCATGTATATGTAATCCAGAAGGCAATAATACTTGGCAAAGAAAACAGAGCTTGAATAAATGCTACGTGATACTCACTATATCTGTATAAGCATTGCAATGTACAAGTTGTGCTGAAGAGATCAAACAGATCTAAATATATACCATAAAGGTCATGTTGAAACTCCCAGTAAAACAAATGTACATACCATCGGCAATCTTGAAGTGTGCAGATGAGAACTCACTTGAGTAGCCGCTCAATCTTTGTTTGTTGCGTGCATCACACCGATGCGTGTGTAGAGAAGGCAGTCCCGTGGGGTCCAATGGCGGAGCACAGCTGTAGAAAAATGGGGGCTACAAACCAGTATGAGTAATTAAAAAGACTTTATTGTGTGGTCAGGGGGGAGTACAGGGTTACTCTGACGCGTTTCGGGAACAAGTCCCTTTGTCAAAGAGTAAATTAAATTTACTCTTTGACAAACGCGTCAGAGTAACCCTGTACTCCCCCCTGACCACACAATAAAGTCTTTTTAATTACTCATACTGGTTTGTAGCCCCCATTTTTCTACAGCTGTGCTCCGCCATTGGACCCCACGGGACTGCCTTCTCCACAAAAAAGCGCAAGCTCCATAGCGCGTAACTGTGTACAAATAGGGTGAATTTATTTAAAGGAAAGTGTCCCTAGGGGATACACTTACAGGATGCTAAAATAACACAAACATTGAAGAGAATCTCTAATGGGCGTCATCTACAGGAGCGGGGAGACGGGGGGGAGTTCGGACAATGATACTGTGCACCTGATGTAGCTGTTTGCAACTCCTGCCACGAGTCCTGCAGCGTTTCAGCGAATCCAATGCTCAGAATACTTCTATGTGTAGTACACTGCTGGAAGTGAAGGCAGATCAGCTGAAGAGAGTATCAGGGAACTCAGGACCTCCTCCCACACGTCCATCTAAGATGACGTCACCACGTCTCCACGCGTTTCGCCACGTTGTGGGACTCCTGAGGAAGTCATGCAACATGACAAAACGCATAGAGAGAGCTGTGGGGGGGGGGGAGTTGTGGATAGGAACATTGGCAGAGAAGCAGACAGGATGGTTACATGGGAGGAGCGGCTCAGTGAGTAAAGACACAGACTGGTACTGAGTTTGAACCTGGTTCAATTCCCAGTGTTGTCTCATTATGACCTTGGGCATGTCATTTTATCTCCCTGTGCCTCAGGCACCAAAAAACATAGATTTGTAAGCTCTAAGGGGCAGGGACTGTGTCTGCAAAATGTCCCTGTAAAGCGCTACGTAAAAAACTAGCAGCGCTATACAAGAACATGCTATTATTATTATTATTATTATTACAGACAATTGTGATAGTGTGTGAGAAACCCCATATCCACATTAAGTCCTCTTGTTTTGATGTCAAAGAGTCTTATCATTCTGAGTTCAAATGTTTTCCGTTCTTGGGTGCGTTTAAACATTCCATTGAGGATTTTGATTTTTAAATCATTTATGGAATGATCTGGCTGTGAGAAGTGATGTCCCACAGGTGAGCAGTATCTTCATTCTTCGTGGTGTTGTATAGAGTGTCTGTGCATATTCATTCTGCCTTGAAGCTTTTGGCTGGTTTCGCAAATGTAGCATCCTTGGTAACATTTGTTACCATATACCATACAACACATGTTGTTACCATATATACAACATTCCTGGATGTGCAGCAGTATGATCCGTTAACATTGAGTGTTCCATGGTTGTGACTGGCTGTGGGATCTTGGCATATATGTTTGCAGAGTTTGCAGCGTTTGTTTTTGCACGGTTTTGTGCCATTATCAGTGTCTTTAAGTTCGTTAGGAAGTTTTCTGTTGACTAATTTCTGTTTGAGGTTTGAGGTTTGCGGGACGCAAGAATGGGAGGTTTGGGAAAGATTTCTTTTAATGCCACATCCTCTGCCAGCATGGGTTGCAGATCTTTGATAAAAATTTTTCGTATTCCCTCTAGGGTAGGGTTGTATGTGGCCACAAGTGGTATGCGTGTGGTAGGTTCTTTCTGTCTGTATTGTAGCAGGTGTAAAAAAGGTATCACCTAATAGTGAAGTTCTCATTTATTCTGCACTATCGCAACTGGACTAACGGCTATTTCCGTTTTATATATATATATAAACTGAAAGAACACAAAAATAACAAGACAGTGAAAACCAAATGAAGTCTCCAATAATCTGTAGAGCTGCACCAAAAAGCTATGGTATTTAAATAACAAACAGGACACACTAGTGCTAAGGGAAAAAAAACAGGACAACTAAAATAAGCTGCAATTAACTGCAGTGCTAAATGCAACAGCATTCAATAGCAAGGGACAAAGATCATAAACAGGGGGACAGAAATAGTGCAAAGGGAATACAAAACAAAAAAAACAAGATTGTATCTGAATGTCAGTGGAACTAGGGGCCAGAATGAAGAGGAACAGGGAAAGATGCAGCGCTAGGGAAAAAGAATAACCCATAATACTGCCCCCGGTGGCTTTATCATAAAAGGACTACTTGTATTTAAACAAGGACCTAATATCCCCTTCCAGAATATATCCATTAATTTCCAAAATCTAAGCCCACAAGATATGACATGAAAAACTATTTGGCCCGTTTTTAATATGCTGTACAGTGAAGCAGCCTCACAGGGGTCTGAGATATAGTATGCTTTGTAATGTCGTGATAAGCTCAGTCTGGCTGATAACACAACTCTGCCTTTAGAAACATTTGACACATGTTTGAGGGAGATTACTTTTTAGTAGCAATATAGTAGCAATATAAGTTTATTTTAGTTATGTGTTAAAACACGCCATATAAATAATGTTGTCTCTACAAGAGCTAATATGGGATAGTTCATTGGAAAACCTAATACAGTATATAATTTGTATTGAATTGTAAAATCAGAATGGTGAATATATTTTGAAAAGCCAGTTGGTTTCCTGTATTGTTCTTGATATATATTTCTTTTGGAGTAAGGGTTTAATACTGAAAACTGCCACAAGATCAAACTGTCCTCAAAAATAGGGATGGATCTAATATTAATGTACATATGTTTCTTCTCTCTGAAATATTGGTTACATGTTTGGCTGCTCTAGGGACTTTTCTCAGCCCATTGAGAGCCAGCCGACCTAGCGATTCCTGGCTCAGATGTAAGGTGCAGAATTATCCGTCACTGAGGCAGTTAACTACCTGCCTTTTTAGAGATCCCCTGAGATGCATCTTATAACTTCTTCAAGATTTGTAGGCCTTTTTGACAGGAAAAGAAGGGCTGCTCAATGCAGTGCCCTGAATTATTGATAAAGTGTTGAACACTTATTTCAAAGAATAATTAGATGTTAAATCGATTCCATATTTCACAGGCGACCCATTCAGTCGATTTTCCAAAGTTCTTGCACAGTGAATATGAGAAACACAAACAATCCAATGTTTAACTATAACCTCTACCCCCAGCCCCCTTTCAGCACTAATAAGGCAGACTATTAAACACATGCATAGTACATAGTGAGGCGTTGTACACGGTATCAGAGTACTGCCATTAGGGCTGCATAATATTATATATCATGAAGGAGATCATTTACTCAGAATTTAGAAATGTTAATAACTGCAAAAAAAATTAAAAATACCATATTTTGTGTCCTTTGCCCATAGCAACATGGCACTGGTTCATAGTTATGAGGGTTGTTCTTTTCCGTGCTTATGCATCAGCAATATGACACACAACCTGGTAAAAGGAACAGTTTCTTGCATTAAAATCAATGCTGCGTTATGTAAAATACACACACTGTATCAATTGTGCTCTAGAGCAGGGGTCTCCAAACTACGTCCCGGGGGCCAAAAAGATCCAAATAAAACGTATTAATTCATTTATAAAATATATTAAAAAATTTAAAAAGATTTTTTTTCTTTGGCCCGTGAAAATGTGTAGAATAAACGATGTGTCCCTCGTACTGAAAAGTTTGGAGACGCCTGCCCTAGAGCAACCTCATGGCCCTAATCAATATGACCTCTAGATCACAAGACAAAGCGGATCCTCACCCTGACCACCACTCATCTTGCATCACATGGCGTGCAAACACTAAACGTGGCAAAGACTCCCCCAGGGTTTTCAGAGCGGTAACAAACTGTAACTATAATGACAGTAGTAAAACACCTGAGGAGGAAGAGGCATCAATGCAGCAACAAGAAGAGACAACGTAAGCCCAGAAGAACAGGAACTGACAAAGCTACTCAAGGGGAGAAAGGAAAAGACTCCCGACCGAACTAACGCTATCATGCTGCTGCTCACATTCCCTGACCTCACCGACCTTGTGGAACAGGACTCGGGATTGGAACGGTTGAGTATTTACAGTACATTTTGTTCTCTGGAGCCAGAACATGCAGCCGAGGCTGTGAATGCAGCGAACACCAATCCTGTATTTTAATGGGACGCTTGGTGGTTTCTGCACATCTGGACTTTCCGACAATTTCTCTTGTGGGTTTATTACGTAAAAGTGCAACATGATAAACAAGTGGCACACGATGCAACAATATGTATAATGCAATTATATAATATAGAATCATATTATTATTTTTCAAATCACCCATTAGTAACAGTAATAGATAATCATTTCATACCAATTTGTGTTTTACGCCTACCCCTGTTGCAAAACATTGCTGGCCCCTCCAGCACGGAAGGAGTTAATAAACTTGCCCTATAGCATGAGTCAATATTGTTAGGTTAATTGTACATTATTACTTTCAGCCCCAATTCTACTGGATAGTGAATCTTAGCAGCTGTACCAAATGCTTGGAAAATGCAGGTTCTGTATTGTAAAGTTCAGGGAAAGGGTAATCACATCTGAAGTGGCAGGTTGTACATTGATTTTAATGACTGGTGGAAAATGCTATCATGGGATAGGGTAGAAAATAAAAGTGAACTTTGATTAAAAAAAAATTACACATTAAGGAGCAGCAAATTGGGTTAGAATGTGTATGTCTGTGCAAGCTAATAGATTAGATTGTCGCCTATAACCTTATTTTCTATATTCTGCATTGACTTAAATAATACAATGCCATCCTTCATTGTTTTCAATCTATAGTATGAGATGCCCTATTGTCTTCTGCTGAGACAATAATTATTAACTGGTATCAAAATTACATGAGCGAAAGTTAATGAGAGGGAGAGACATCAGTAAGCCATTTCAATTACCATAAATGAAGCTGATATTGTCTAGGTTTGTGTGATTTGTGAAACATAGTTTTCATTGGGGTTCTTGGATCACAGTTTCCTGCAACATCTCTGTATACAGTACAGACTCCTCTCTCACATTCTCCTCTCAAATTCAAAAGATAGCTAAATCCTGCATTTATTTAGTCTGCAATATTACAAAGATACACACTTTCCTCTGTTGCTCGACTGTTAAAACTCTGACTCAGGCCCTCATTCTCTCCCGTCTTGATTACTGTAACCTCCTGCTGTCCGGCCTTCCTGCCTCTCACCTGTCTCCCCTACAATCTATCCTAAACGCTGCTGCCAGAATCACTCTATTCTTTCCGAGATCTGTCTCAGCGTCTCCCCTGCTGAAATCCCTCTCCTGGCTTCCTATCAAATCCCGTATCACACACTCAATTCTCCTGCTCACTTTTAAAGCTTTACACTCCTCTGCCCCTCCTTACTACTCAGCCCTAACTTCTCGCTATGCACCATCCTGACTCTTGCGTTCTGCTCAAGGATGTCTTCTCTCTACCCATTTTGTGTCCAAAGCCCTCTCCCACCTTAAACCTTTCTCGCTGACTGCCCCGCACCTCTGGAATGCCCTTCCCCTCAATACCCGACTAGCACCCTCTCTATCCACCTTTAAGACCCACCTTTAAAACACACCTGCTTAACGAAGCATATGAATAGCTCTGTGGCTGATAATTAACACCTCATACATCGACCTTGGCCCCCTGCAGACGCACTTACCAGAATGCCCTCCTACTGCCTCTGTACATTGTTCCTAAGTGTTACTTTTATGTCTGAAGTACTTCTTTTCATTATGTGTTATTTACATTATTTGTTATTTATATGATTGTCACGTGTATTACTGCTATGGCGCTATATAAATAAAGATATACATACATACAGTATGTATGCCACTGTGTGCATGCCGCAATAAGCAGAATTGGGGAAAATAACAAATAATAGGGTCAGATGGGAAACGTGACGGTAGTGGTTTTATTAATTTGGACAAGAACCCAAGTTCAGTTGGAATTTTTTTGTTCCGATGATTTTAAAGATATTATAAAAATAGGAATACTGTATCTTCTCTTTAGTATCTAAGGAAAAGGTTGACGTGCTTTGCAATGTGCTGTAAACCTTCTGGCGTTGAAGAGGATGATTTGATTTAGGGGCTTGGACATGAAGTGATGCAGGCTTCAAATGATTGCAATAATCAGCTGTCCTCACATACTGCACATCAATTAATACAAACCACACGCTTCCCATTGTAAACATGTGTGGGGGGTTTACAAACACGACCAGTTTCACAATGCAGAATCCGTGACCAAGCTCAAACGGATGGATCTGAAACGGCTTTCTCTGAGAGGGTCCACGGGTCTGTAC